>NC_051181.1:165779454-165891739 GCF_013339695.2 Rhipicephalus sanguineus | reverse complement strand
GTTAGTTTACCTGCCATTGCTTTTCTTTCAAATGTTTGCGCACAGTGAGCATTGTTGTACGCTACCTCAGAAGCAAAAATAAGCCAACAGCATTGTGGTCGTATGGCCGTCTCTGCTCTTTCTTTTGTTTGCCTTACGTCTTCCCGGCGTGCTTTGTCCATAATAAAGTGCTAGGGGAGGCTAACAACTTGTCGAATGAAGTGGTGTGCATATGGCTAGCAAACTACTGGCGACCACGAGTAAAAAATCTCATAGTGTGAAGCGGTCACTGCGCATAAGCATTTCAGCTAACTGCGCGTGTAATTTACATTTTTTTTATTACTCTTAATTCTTGCATGCGTGATGCTTTTGCCTGATTACCCGTGCAAATAAGTTATTTTCGTTCTTTCCTTGTGCGTGTTCGTTTTGCGCGTTTTTACGCACGCACAAAGGTTCTCGAACTCTATCAACGGAACTATAGACCACGCTGATGCCGCTTGACACATGATTTTTTGCATTCTGTTGTTGCCCCAGCACTAACACAACGCTTAAAGATGGATAAGCGCCATTCCGCACCGCATTATAAAAGTTAAGTAGACTTCAAGCGCGCTGTGTGGAAACTCAGCGCAAAAAAATACAGCGCGTAGCAGATACCCTTCGCATTCCGCGCGCTTCCCGAACGCGGAAAGCCCACGGGTCCGGCGCAGCAGCGGCGTGGCGCGGTACTTCACCGCAAAAGGCCCACGCGGGAGCCGGCGCTTTGGACACTCCTCCTATTCTAGGTCACTCTAATGGAAACGCTCTTTCTGCAATGAACGCTGCACTACCAGCTCGCAAGGAACGAGAACTCGCCCTCGCCCGCGAGAGACGACGCCGACGCAGGCAGCGTCTGCTAGCGAGTTTCTTGATTGAAAAAACCGACTGGTCGCGCTGCACAACCGGTCACCGGCCCTGGATCTTGACGTGCAATGTAGTGCCGGTGGGAAATTTCTATTGTGCGTAGTTGAACAATAAAGATTCGCAGCGTGCACGTTAACTAAAAGCGGACTGCGGGTCTCTGTGTCTAATCTTTCTTCTGTCACTCATTGCCCATTAGCAGTGATTTTGTTGTGGAGAACACCGGCGCACACTGCATGCTTCGCCCCTCCACAGGTTTCACGTTAGTGGAGCTGAAACACCCTTCCCTACATGCTTCGCCCCTCTCAAGTTCACCTAATTTCTGTGGCACATACCCGTTTATGATGATGATAGTTTTCTGATAGGCCGCCCCAATATCTGTGGCACATACCCGTTCCCTTGTGTTGGGCTAACTGTTGCCTTCTTGTTTTTTAGTGGACCAGTGGTGAGTAGTGGGGTTCACCTAATTTCTGTGGCACATAACCATTTATGATGATGATAGTTTTCTGATAGGCCGCCCCAATATCTGTGGCAGATACCCGTTCCCTTGTGTTGGGCTAACTGTTGCCTTCTTGTTTTTTAGTGGACCAATGGTGAGCGGTGCGGTTCACCCAATTTCTGTGGCACATACCAGTTTATGATGGTGATAGTTTTCTGATAGGCCGCCCAAATATCTGTGGCACATACCCGTTCCCTTGTGTTGGGCTAACTGTTGCCTTCTTGTTTTTTAGTGGACCAATGGTGAGCGGTGCGGTTCACCCAATTTCTGTGGCACATACCCATTTATGATGGTGATAGTTTTCTGATAGGCCGCCCAAATATCTGTGGCACATACCCGTTCCCTTGTGTTGGGCTAACTGTTGCCTTCTTGTTTTTTAGTGGACTAGTGGTGAGCAGTGGGGTTCACCCAATTTCTGTGGCACATACCCGTTTATGATGATGATAGTTTTCTGATAGGCCGCCCAAATATCTGTGGCACATACTCGTTCTCTTGTGTTGGGCTAACTGTTGCCTTCTTGTTTTTTAGTGGACCAGTGGTGAGCAGTGGGGTTCACCTAATTTCTGTGGCACATACCCGTTTATGATGATGATAGTTTTCTCATAGGCCGCCCAATTATCTGTGGCACATAGCCGTTCCCTTGTGTTGGGCTAACTGTTGCCTACTTGTTTTTTAGTGGGCCAGTGGTGAGCAGTGGGGTTCACCTAATTTCTGTGGCACATACCCGTTTATGATGGTGATAGTTTTCTGATAGGCCGCCCAAATATCTGTGGCACATAGCCGTTCCCTTGTGTTGGGCTAACTGTTGCCTTCTTGTTTTTTAGTGGACCAGTGGTGAGCAGTGGGGTTCACCCAATTTCTGTGGCACATACCCTTTTATGATGATGATAGTTTTCTGATAGGCCGCCCAAATATCTGTGGCACATACCCGTTCCCTTGTGTTGGGCTAACTGTTGCTTTCTTGTTTTCTAGTGGACCAGTGGTGAGCAGTGGGGTTCACCTAATTTCTGTGGCACATACCCGTTTATGATGGTGATAGTTTTCTGATAGGCCGCCCAAATATCTGTGGCACATAGCCGTTCCCTTGTGTTGGGCTAACTGTTGCCTTCTTGTTTTTTAGTGGACCAGTGGTGAGCAGTGGGGTTCACCCAATTTCTGTGGCACAGACTCCTTTATGATGATGATGATAGTTTCGTGATACGTGATACAAGGAACGATTTAACAGCTTCGCTGTTAAAAGAAATTCGCTCAATATTTTCAGAAATTTTCCATCTATAGTTGTGAATTGTGGATTTTTCCTGGAAAAATTGTATGAAACAACGTCTCCTCTTGATTAGGAACAAACTTCAAGTATATATAAGGCAATGGTGATATCGGGCTTGCGGAAATATTGCTGTGTACAACCGTGGTCGCTCATAATATAATGCCTGGGTCTTGTGTTCATCCTGACAAAGGTTGGGCCACCAGCTGAGGTAAAGCAAGAGAGGCACTGTTTGAGCACCGACTCGCTTGAAGAGCGGCTACATCCGTGGAGCAGGTGCCCCGATTCAACAGCATGTACTCTGCATCTCCAGCTCAGTGGTACTTCAACTCGCAAGGAAAAAGGCAGGCGCAGATAGGAACAAATTTTCAGATAGTCGATCAATATAACGTCGCCGCAGGGGCACCCTTGGGCAACAAAGGTAAACGCCACAATAACATGGCCCTTCCAGACCGGGTGGAGAAGTCCGCCTTTCATGTTCCTGCCCTGCCATCTGCCGCTCGCAGTTGGGAACGTTTTGGTAGGGTGCCCTCGCATGGTGTTCGATCGCTTGTGCGTCTCCTAGCTTCTCCGTTTTCCGACAGCTGGGTGTCCATGTCGTGCTAGCAGAGGCTGTTCACAAAGGCTACCGTTTTTGCAAATGTCTTTTAGCCCTTGCCTGGGCAACTCGCATGGTCGCTGCAAGAAACGTGACGCTTCCTCAATTACCGGTGTGCTTGCTTATATCGCCATGCGTGACCACAGCCTCATCGATCGTTTGTTTCAAGTATACAGCGGAAATAGCTCAGATTGATATAACACGAAAACTCTGCAAAACACTTGCGCTTCACCCTGATGCGAGTCGCGCCGAATCGCTGCTGAAAAGTGTAGTACTGGTTATACTCATCATCTCAGACATAATCCACCGATATCACAGACGAGAACCTTGCGCGTAAAAACACATTTCTTTTGGCATACAAAACTGCTTTTGCAAGACCACATCATTCCGGACAAAAAAAATGTGCAAGAGATTCTCGAAAGAGGTGGCGGATATATTATGTCTTGCACGAACGGCTCCATATATTTAGTAATAATTGTTGGAATTTCACGTCCAAGAACCACGATATGGCTAGGAGAGACGCCGTAGCGGACGGCTGCAGAAACTTCGACCACCTGGGGTTCTTTAACGTGCACCTAAGTCTCATATGCACACAGGCTACGTGGCCTTCGGATCAGTAGCATTAATAACACCTGGCACATTACGTGCCAGGTATGATTATGGGCACTGGGATTAATCCTGACCGTATTAGAGTTGTGCTAGTTGTTTGAGAAATGCCTAATTAGCGCAAAAAGGTCCTTCGTTCTAATTAGATATGTCTCACTTGTCTGAGTGTATACGGGTGCATAGGCTGAACCAACCGGCTGGACAAATGAAACGCTTGCTCCTTTGTGTGAAGCGAGTCCGCCATTGGTGCACATTCCCACAATAGGCCATGCAAGTAACGGAAACAAAAGTGTCCCTTTGTGTGCGGCCACTTCTCTCATTGTCAGCTTTTGAAAAGCATTTCGCGCCGCTCTCATTAAACTGTTCACTAATGCCGTCATTCCATTGTTGATGTTCGACGCGATCCCGAAAAAGAAACGATTATAGCGGCACTACAGCCTCGAGCTTCCCACCCGAGAAAGCCGCTTTTTTAAAGCAACAATACATTCCTATCCTCTTCAAGCCAAACATCGATTGCTCCGCCATTACAAAAGACAAAATCTTGACTTGTTTCCGCGATGTCTCGAAGCATTTAGCTCATTAAGTCTGCTAAACATAAAGGCCCAAATACTTCATGCCCCGGGCCTAAGTCATTAGTGGAAGCGCCCTTAATAAGATTTCATTTAAATCAAAGAAGCCCGCGCTCGCTCAGGGCATCAACGTAGTGGAAAAAACATCGGTGATGCGTTCATCTCGAGGCGAGTGCGCACATGACCATCCGCAATCACCCGGATACAGGGCACTATGCGGCATAGAGATTGAAGTTATTCACTATTGTCTGATGCGCAACTATCGAGCGACTGAGATTACCACAATGGATATTAATGTGTCAATAATTGACCACTTCCGTAACCGCGCATGCACCAGAAGCGGCGTCTATTTGGTCGGAAAACAATGCGTTGCGTGCGCCTGAAGAGTCGGCGTGGCGGCCAACTGCGTCTCTTTCGGTTGCTGCATGCTATTTTAAGCGAAATCTGTCGGTCTGTCTATCTAGCCGCCAACGTCTTGATGGTATCGTGATGGCCTCTATTACTTCGCATACACCAATATTGGCGTACGAGGGTATTAGTGCCATGACTTACAGGTCATGGCATGAATGCCTCTCGCGCACGTCATGCGTGGCGCATATCCGCATACCACGGAATGCAGGGCTGCGCCATCAGAAGTTTGAACAGCGCGACTGAACGCTTCCGGCTTGTCCTGTGAACAGTTTTACTTCACTTTTATGTTAACTCAACCTACGCGACTTGGAACATTGTGAAGCAAGAAAATGGCATATGTATTGGGTCCTCCCTGCTTGAACCTCCTCGACGATCGTTTGATCAGCACGGACGTCGTTGGCGTCTTCAGATTTGTAGACGATTACCTAAATGTTTTATGCAATGACTCGAACAACTTCGACTCGGGGGTCACAAGAACCCTGACGTGTTGTCCCCCCTCTTACTGACGCATGAAGTCCCGAAGGACAATTTCATAAGATTTTTGGACATTTGACTGTATTGCTGTTCAAGAGGCGTTTGTTGGAGCTACGAGCCCAGGGGTAGAGTGTACTAGAACAGGGGAGTGCCCGGAACGAGCTTCGAAAAGTGAAGCCCAAACAGGGTCAATCCGCTTGCAGCGCTGCGATCGGTAGTCTGCAATGTGTCGTCTTTTAAGAGATACGCGCGGCTCCGCCGAAATGGTGCAGGGGTAGAATGCCTGCTTCCCACTCAAAACGCCCGGGTTCGAATCGCTGCTGCAGATGGTGGGTTTTTATTCTTAGTATCACCTCTTGTAGCTGTATTGGTTTTCCTTTGTTTCTTAAAACTAGCTTAAGTTGCTACGTGTTGGTTCAAAAAGTAACGCAAAATGTGAAGTAAAATAGAAGAAATTTGAGAGCGAGTGCAGTTAATTGCAGCGCCACCGCCCGGGATTGAACAAAAACGTAAAGTATGGCCTCCGAGATTTTCGCAAAGACGAGACACGAAACAAGATTTCACATTTTACGTTACTTTTTGTAGCAATACGTCGCAACAGAAACTAGTTTTAAGAAAGAAAGTAAAAAACCACCACAGCTATAAAAGGTGACACTGAGAAGAAAAACCCACCATCTACAGTGGGCCCTTTGAGTGGGAAGCGGGCATTCTACCCCTGCACCACTTTGGCGGAGCCGCGCGCAACTCTTAAACGACGACACATTGCAGACTACCGATCGCAGCGCTGCAGGTGGATAGACCCTGTTTGGGCTTCACATTCTGTACATTCGTGCTGCGGCCGTTCCGAGCACTCCCCTGTTCTAGTACACTCTACCAGGGGTAATAAGCCGGTGTTACCATTTTCATCTTCGCATTGAAAGTTAGTCAGGTGTGCTGTGATCTAGTCGTGTTTCCACAATTCTTTGTCTAAATCATGTGAACATAAGAATGAAGAAAGTTTGTGGGGCCAGGCTAACTGCGCGACTCTGGTTACCCTTTGAGACCATTGTCAACGGTAGCGGAACGCCTGAGCAAAAAGTACCAGTCAAGCCCGATTGAGCGTGACAGCGCCACTCGAGCCAAAAGGGGTGCGGTAGTGCCCTACATTCACACCATATCTCACAATCTGAAAAGGGTTGCGAGAAGGTCCGGTGTGGACGTTGTTTTTTTTTTCCGCGCATGTGCGACTGCAGGGACTTTGCAGGTGAGTCAATGTTGAAGAAGAAAATATCCCCTGTTCCACTAAACATAGCGAGAAATTTGTGTATTGCGTTAAAGACGTAATTTATTCGGTCACATTGGCCAGACTGGCCGTTGTGTCAACCAAAGGTTGAAGGAGCACAAGTACAACGTGACAAAAGTCATTTCCGGGCACCTTGCTATTCACTGTCAAAAATGCGGCTGTATTCCGATATTTAAAAAAACAAGTATTCTCGACAGGGCAAAAGATAGATTAACAAGGGAAATTATTGAAGCCTGTGAAATAGCAAAAAAACATGGCTGATCCCTCCGTCATAGGAATCGGTATAACACGAAAGTGAAACGTGTCTTCACAGAAGTAGTGCTTATGATATATGAGAGCTTGTACAATGTCTATTCGTGTTTGGCAGCTATAGCACCGTTTGACGTGGATGCACCCATGTTGACAGCATGGCTCTATCGCGACGACTAACGCCCATGATCATGATTAAACCGTTGAGGTAGCTGACGGTGTGAACATATATTTGGACACAGCGAATCGTGAATCGCGCGTAAGGATGATATCAACAAGCTCATAAACAACACTGGTACCCGGTATGCACTTCTTCAAAGCGTCGTCAATTAAGGAGAGAAACGGCACGGTGTGCGCTTTCTAGTAATGGGTAGCCGACGCCTGTGCTCATGCATACATAACACACACTGCACTTCAGCAACGCGGGAGGTAGAGGTTCGTAGCCTGAGCCGCAAACGCGTGCGTCCCGCTGCCCTCTGTCTCGCAGGCGCTGCTCTCGCTCCACCAAGGCACGACATTCGCCCGTCGAAATCGCGTCCTTTCTGCAACGCATATTGCAGCAGTTTTGTTAGTCGGTGCTCTCGCAATTGAAGCAGTCGGCGGCAGAGAAATCCCGTTCGTGCACGTGGAAGCTGCATTACTCCGATGAGCCGACGCACGCTAACACGAATCCAAAGGCAAAGAACGTAACTGCGTCAAGGGTGCCTCGGCGACACCAGCGCGGCCAGTCGGAGTAAGCGCTAGTAAGTGTCGATCGTGAAGCATTACTTCTTTTCACCTCTCACAGACGGCGGCACCGCCCCGCTCCGCCTAGGGTGCCTGAATGGTTTCCCTCGCCCGCCCGCTCCGTACAGGGTGGGGACAACCGCGTCGTCTGCTACTGCGTCCGCCATTACATATCTCACCCCCAACTGAGCGCACTACTGGCGCGCGCGTATAGCAAGAGTTTTGTGCAACCAAGGGCATTTCGCGCAATAGATACCAGTCTGAATACGCGCATCTGTGCTCGGAAACTGTTTGAAGGATAAATCTACATTAATTCAGTATTTGCATGCCATTTCCTGTTACCGAAGCTTACCGCACTCCTCTGTGGCCGTGCAGCGCGCCAGCCGCTCGGTAGTGTTCTCATTGTGCGCTTGGAAGCTACCTCAACTTGCTTTCTTTCGGCACCTATGATGCGTGCCCTCGTAGCTCTGACAAATCTGAGGGAGGAAGATTCAAGTTTGTTACATTGCTCTTTTTTCTTTTATAGCTGATGGATGTCGTGAAACAGCGTTCACATGACTGAATCTCTCGTTGTTGTTGTTGTTTTTTTTTTTGCGGCCATATTGAGAGAAAAGATTCTTACTGATCTATTGGATAATACGAGATGAAATAGAGTAATAACGATGTTGTTGCTGCCATAGATCTGCTGCGTTTTTCAACACCGTTTATATATATATATATATATATATATATATATATAAGTGCGCGATCTAATCAGTCCAGAGGTATCCCTGTCGTATTCCCGCCTCCGTGGCGCTGTGTCGGAATCGCTTCGACAACAATATTCACTTGGAATAACCATCTTTCAAAGATCAGAACATTAGTCAGCTCAAAGATCACAATGCTGCTTTTACCTGCGCATGTGGTATTTTATCACGAATAAGAGAAATCTCTATGAACTCAAAACACTTTATTAAACGCTAAAGTGACCTGAAAGAAAAAGCTGACGATGCAAACTATAAAGAAAGTCGTCCACATCGGTCGGTCACCAGTTTTTCCGCACGAAAACTTAATTTGAAGCGCCTGCTTGATCGTTTCTGCGGACCAAGTGCTTCCCTTATTACTCTGGCGCCCAAGAGCCTGCAGCTGGTCATCATTGAGAAATTTCAAACGCTGTCCGAATAATTCCATTTTGCTTTCCAAATCTTTTACCTGTTTCTTTAGTGCTTGAATGGTGGAGGTGGTTTTCTTATTGACCTGATGAAGTTGAGTGTATTTCCTGCCCATACCGGAGAGCTGCTTATTTAGCTGCCTAGCTGTTTTCGCATGCCCCGCCAGGTGCATCGGCAGAGGTCAAAACTTGTTGATCTTCCATAATTTGTGGTACATCTCCTGAATCGGGCGTCTGCGGACTGCAGCTCCGTGGTCGCCACGCATCAACGGTATCTGCCAGTGAATCTGTATCCACCTGTTCGCTTGCGAGCGGTGTACAATTAATGGCCGTAGAATCGTCATCGCGCGTTTCTTGGCATGCTTCCGGCAACACAGCAGGTCCTGCCCTATACTTTGGCGCTTTTCTTTGGCGAGGCAAATCTGCAATACAAAAAAGGAGCGTCACAAGCTGCAGGTATTACAGTTGGCAGTCAGCTCTAATTACGGGCCTGGACACTAGGAGTATCATAGGTTGCAAGTAGCCTGACTTTTCCTAATCTCCACAAACGAGAAACTCCACGTCTCATCTTAATCTTTGAAACTATTTTAGTCTAGCCTTGTACTGTTAATGCCTGTTGGGTTGCACAATGAAACAGTAACTCATCCCTGAAAGGGAACACCGTTGGCACAGCGTGCGGCTTCAGCTTTTTCCACCGGTCAGCGCGGTGCTGCTCGAAGTTGCTTGGTTTAAAGTGAGCCTGTACGTTTGCTGTGAACCATGAATTTTCGTGCTTAGATTAGCATTAAAAACAGTAACGTGAGAAGCACATTATACCACACAGCTTTCGATGAATTTTGCGAATTTCAATAAACGAAAACAAAAAAACCTTTTTTGGAAGAATACGCAGTTTACAAACAAGCAGCCATTTTCGTTTATAGTGACTAAAAATTGCCAACAGCCTCAAATACTGCGGCCTACAAACACCTGTTCTCCATCGCAGCTCGTCTAGAGATCGCAAAAGAAAAAAAAGAACTTAGAAGTGCTGCGTTTTCAGCACCGAGAAAGTGACCCACAGACACGTATACATACGTGTAAAAATACGTATCAAATTTTTCGAGGGGAGAAAGGACATATGTCGTGACACTCACACTGCATACACACGACGACTTCGTAGGTTGCCACTTGTCTCGCTTAATCTTCACGATCTATTGCAGCTTTCTTTTGGGCTCTGTCGGACAATGGTAGAGCTTCCAACCACTTCTGGAATTGTTCGTGCACATGGGCACGCAGCAGCCAGTCATTTTACTGAAAAAGGAAGCGGCCACAGCTCCTTGCTCGCTCCCGTCGCCTTGCGAAGTGAGATCTGCAATGGCGGCGACAGCCGGGAAAAACCGGTCGAGGCGGCGAGCACCCCCTCAAAGAATGTCCCCACCCTGTACGGAGCGGGCGGGCGAGGGAAACCATTCAGGCACCCTAGCTCCGCCCGCCGCGAAAGAGAATGTGTGAAAGATATAAGGCGCGTTCGCGCCTTGCCTAGCATCTTCCGAGTTGGCTTAGTCGGTAGAGCGTCGGGCGCTTGTCGTCGCGGCCGCAACGTCGTGGGTTCGATTCCCAGCGGGGTATCTTTTTCTTGGTTTTTTTCTTTCTCACCCGTTGGCGTCCATTTTATCAACGTCATATCCGTGACGGATGTACTTGGTGGACCCCGGCATAAAACACTTTCGTGTTAAAATAATGATAAGTGTGTCAGCATGCCATCCTTCTCACTGTCCGACAAGGAAATTAGATTTCTCGATCCGTCACCCTAGTTTGGTTGCAAAAAGTTGTGATTGCGGCAGAACATGCGCGTTTGGGTCTTGTCCTGTGGCGTTCTTGTTTTGTTTTACAGCGAAAGCTGTTATGAGATCATTTCAACGGCCGTTTTTGGTGCCGTAGTTGTCCGCCGCCGGTGTCCGTAACCGAAATAAGGAAAAAAAGGAAATAAGAAAACATTTCCAGAACGGAACGAGGTTCGAACCTGGACCCTCTGCGTGGGAGCCCAGTGTTCTACCTCGGAGCCATGCCGCTGCTTGAAACTGCATTGCAAAAAGACCCTGGCTTCATGTCGGGAAGGAACCACATTAGCATATGTAGTGTACTTTGGTCGAAGAGTAAAATCACACAAACGCGAATTCTGTAACCGGGCGTCACACAATGCGAATTGCGCAACGAGTGGGTTGTTTAATGCTTCCAACCCATTACAAGGCCTCTGCTGTAATTCTTCATCGTCATCAGCCACAGCATCAACAAAGCGCACATAATGCATTACAGGTGTTTAGCGAATACCACGGTTCTCAGCAGAATGACGAAAAATTGCATAGTGGCTGCATCCCTATTTCACAAATAATTATGATGATTTATAGCGTAGTGGGTTCCTCGCAAGTGCACTTCTATTGGTTGCCAAGGAAGCCCATAAGGCTCTCATGATCCATTTCCTCATGGTCTCAATAAAGTTATTTCTCTCTCTATCTCTTTCTCGCGTTAACGTATGTTATAAAGCGTGGTGGGACAGTTAAATAACGGCCGGGCGTCACACAATATGAATTACGTAACTAGTGGGTCGTTTAAAGCTTCCAACCCATTACACAGCGCTCAGCCATAATTCTTCATCCCCATCAACCGTCGCATCAACAAAGTGCACATAATGCCTTACAGATCTTGGTACCTCGCTTCTCCACAGAATAACGAATTATGTCGTGGTGGGTGCTTCCCAACTTCCCAAAAATTATGATTTGTGGCGTAGTGGGTACGTTGCTAATGTACTTGTATTAGTAGCCACAAAAGAGTTTATAACGGGTTCTAGAAATGCCGCTCTTCTAGCTTTCGCTGTGACTGTGCTGCGCTTCCGCGCAGGTCTGGCGTTTTTCACCTGCGCGCGCATGTATATATATGCGTCACGTGCATATGAAAAATAAACATTTCCAGTTGAAAGCCAGCGCTGTGTGTGTGGTGTGTGTGTGTGTGTGTGTGTGTAGTCTACTCTGTCCGCGTTCAGTCGCGCTGTTCAAACTTAGCATGATAAACCAACTAGCCCGTCAACGCACTTTGGCCACAGAAGACATTTTGCTTGGATAGACAAGAAGTCACAGTATCGCTGCAAGGGCGAAGCAACGAATACGATAGCAACAAATTGGAATGTCACACGAAGAACAGCAAGTCGCTCGAAACTTGCAGCGCGCTGCTCAAGAACAAAGGACGCACGAAATAGAAGATACACGATGAGCGCGAACTAACAACTGTAATAATATTATCTGGGGTTTAACGTCCCAAAACCACGATATGATTATGAGAGACGCCGTAGTGGAGGGTTCCGGAAGTTTCGAACACCTGGGGTTCTTTAACGTGCACCTAAATCTAAGTACACGGGCCTGAAACATTTTCGCCTCCATCGAAAATGCAGCCGCCGTGGCCGGGATTCGATCCCGCGACCTTCAGGTCAGCAGTCGAGCGCCATAACCACTAGACCACCGTGGCGGGCAACTAACAACTGTCACAGTTGTTCCTAATTCTTTGTGTTTAAGCAGCGCGCTGCAAGTGTCGACTATGCGCAGCCAACTAGCCCCTACTTTGGCTCTTCTAGCTAGCAGCTCACCACTCATTTTGCAAACGCGGCCGCTGCAGCCAGGGAGGTGACCTTCGTGCGCCGTTAACTTCAACGCAAACTTTGCGGTGAAAGCACAGGACGTATGTACAAACCACACGCGTAACGATATAAATGCGCTCGAACGGGCGATCATACCTGTTGGGGAAAGTACAGGTAGGAGGCGCGCGCGCATCGCAACTCCGGCAAAAAACGTGCGAGGCGACGACCTAGAGTACCTTGAGGCGCGCGCCCGTTTCAACTTTTGAAAGGGCAGGTGTCCTCGGCCTTGGCGGCAGCGTGGCCGCCATTTAGATTCCTCCACCCTGTCACTTGTGCGTGGCGTACGTGTCGTTGTTAGGTCGGTGCTCGTTTCACTCCACTTTTATTCGCTCGCTGCCGTCACCATGGCCGGGTGTTGCGTGCCGCGGTGCACCAATCATTCCAGGAACGCTGTATCGTTTTCCAGAAGGCCCGAAAAGAAGGCTTCTTTGGACAGCAAAAATTAAACGTGACGAGTGGCATCCGAGGAACACATCATCTATTTGAAGCCTAAGTTTCCAGCCGGTATTTCGAATGGACATACAAGCAAAACTTTTGCCGGTGTCAACCTTGCGTAAGAAATGGACACACTGTTATCAGCTGTATGCTTAAAAGATATTGGTTCACGCGTGCATGAATCCTGCATTTTACTTCGTAAATATTCCTTGCCCCGCCACGGTGATCTAGTGGGTATGGCGCTCGACTGCTGACCCGAAGGTCTCGGGATCGAATCCCGGCCGCGGCGGCTGCATTTTCGATGGTGGCAAAAATGTTTCAGGCCTGTGTACTTAAATTTAGGTGCACGTTAAAGAACCCCAGGTGGTCGAAATTTCCGGAGCCCTCCACTACGGCGTCTCTCATAATCATATCGTGGTTTTGGGACGTTAAACCCGATATTATTATTGTTATAAATAGTCCTTACTGCACCTAAGAGTACAGTGAACTGGGCTATTTGGTATTAGTTCATTATGTCACAGCGTGACAAGAAGGAAGAAAAAAGCTAAGGCACACATACGACAGGACACAGCGCTGTCCTGTCGTATGTGTACTGCACTAAGTTGGTTGGACCTGTATCTGCCTTTGATTGTTGCTTCCATTATTCTTTTGTGATGTGAACTGTATCATGGAATATATATTATGCACGTTTGTCTGCGGATGATCTCCTTCTTGTTTTCTAATAATAACTTAATCACAGGGTTCCTTGTATTCACCTAAAAAGACTCGAAGGCGAAAGCCATCTTATTCTTCTTCTCAGTCGATTTATTGGGGAGCCTATATGAACGGCCGGTCATGAAGGCTCCCTAGATGTATGCCCCGCCACCCTCCGAAAGCTTTGTGCATCTAGCGTGGCTTCGCACTGCCTCCAGGATCGGAGGCACCTCACCTGGTTTTGCAGTGCCTCCGTTATCAGCCCACCTTTGACCAAGCTACGATGTCATGTGATGACAGTGTAGGCTTTTGCCACAGGGGCGAAGGAACGAGACGGCTGAACCGTAATCGACGCCAGCAGGGAACACGAGCCGTGTCTTCACGTGCCACTGCCAAGCGCCGTCTTTATTTCCTTCTCTTGAGGTCGCGCGCTCTCCGGTTTTGTTCGCCGCCCAAAGGAGGGTGCTATACAACGGCATCATTTGGCGTTACGTCCCATGACGTCACAAATTTTTGCAATCTGTGACGTGATCGAGGGATTTGCATTTTGCATCACTCATGCCCGACGCCTACGCGGGACGCCGGCGGTCAAATTTAGCGTTTGATGAGGCATATAAGGCGTCCGCGTTAATAATTTGTCGGAATTTACGTCCCAAAACCACGATATGATTATGAGAGACGCCGTAGTAGAGGACTCCGGAAATTTTGACCATCTGTTGTTCTTCAACGTGACGCTGAAAGCAACAAAAAGACGGGGCAGCACTGTGTACACTATAGTCAGCATTGTGTATGTCAGTAAAAAAATCCAACAAAGTGAAGTTGTACAATGAGTACCTCATGGAAAACCCATTATTACAATATAAATACGTCATGAAAGTCTTGGTGGACCCCGGCATAAAATACTTTCGTGCAAAAAAAAAAAAAAAGCCGTCCGCCTCGGTGGTATAGTGGTTACGGTTCTTGGCTGCTGACTCGGAAGTCGCGGGCTCGATCCCGGCCGCGGCGATCACATTTCCGTGGAGGCAAAATGCAGAGGCCAGTGTACTGTGCGATGCCCCGCCACGGTGGTCTAGTGGTTATGGCGCTCGACTGCTGACCCGAAGGTCGCGGGATCGAATCCCGGCCGCGGCGGCTGCATTTTCGATGGAGGCGAAAATTTTTCAGGCCCGTGTACTTAGATTTAGGTGCACGTTAAAGAACCCCAGCTGGTCGAAATTTCCGGAGCCCTCCACTACGGCGTCTCTCATAATCATACCGTGGTTTTGGGACGTTAAACCCCTGATATTAATATTATTATTGTTAGTGTACTGTGCGATATCTCAGTGCACGTTAAAGAACACCAGATGATCAACATTTCCGGAGCCCTCCACTACGGCGGTCATCATAATCATATCCTAATTTTGGCACGTAACACCTCAGATATTCTTATTAATAAAACAAAATGCATATAAACGACGCTGTGTATCTGCCGCATAAATGCAAAACAGCTATTGCAAACACTCAACAACATGTGCATGGAATTGGGTGTGCAAAAAGCAAAACTGCAGATACAGAAAAAAAGATGGTTGATCCCTCCGTCATAGGAATCGGAATAACACGAAAGTAAAGCGTGTCCTTACAGAAGTAACTGAATGTTTACTGTACATTGATATAAGAGAGTTTGTACAATGTATATTGATGTCTGGCAGCTATAGCACCGTTTAACGTGGATGCACCCACTTTGATGATTGGTGGTACATCTCCATCCCGACGACTAACGTCCATGTTAAAGGATTAAACAAACCCTTGCGGTAGCTGTAGTAGTTAACGATGAAAGCGTAATCAGAGAAGGAGGTGTGATAGTCAGAAGAGCGTCGCATATTGGACGCAGAACTTGGTCGCCATCCCGCGGCATGTTAAAATGTGATTGAACACCACGGCCGGACTAGAGGGAAACGCAAAGCGCGTCGTGCCGCCCCGGTAGCCCGGCCGCGATTTTTCTCGGGGCGAGCGCGTGAGCGGGGAACGCGGTGTTACAGCCAGGTGAGGCGGGCGCGCGTCGCAGAACTATTTTTGGTTTGGATTAGCATGATGCTATGAGCGAGGCCGACGCTTTTACAACGCTTGGGCTAAGATCGCCACCTCGCGGTGTGTTAAGGCATTGACAAAATTGAACTTCTATTGAAGACGCGCCGAATGGGACGGACGTGTAACGCGTTGCAGGCGCTAATTGCGGAGGCCACAATAATGACGAATTACTTTACTTTACCGCTTCCAAAGGTCAACACCACCCCGCTGACCGGTAGAGTGGTAGATATAAAAGGCGCGTTTGTAAACCCTCTAGAGTGTGTGACCCACTGATCTCCACTAGGAGGAGCTGGATGGCGCGTCGAGCACGCGGGCGTGAAGCCACGGGAAGCCGCCGTTTTTGTCCCGGAAGAGAGCTTTTCTCTTCTTTTTTTAAGGAAATACCTGCCTGTAGCGCAGTAAACTGTACGAATCGACCGGAAAAATCGTCAGGGGAGACATTTCACGCGTAAGTACCTTAAAGTTGCATTACTTTTTACTCATTTTGTACGTTGCAGCACTCCGCCGTATTCGGACGGTGTCGGCACGGCGTCTGTCATCTTTCGTGTAGCGTTCGTCAGCGTCTAAAGTGAGGCGTAATCGCAGAGTTTGAAAAAATAAAAAAGAAAAACGATGGTAACAACAGCTGTCACCCAAAAATATTTGAATTGCGCGACTGAGACGGAGAGAAGACGTCAGCTTCCGGGACAAACAGGGGACCTTCCGGTAGCCTCACAAGCGCCCGCCTTGCAGAGCAGGGATGCGCCGTCCAGCCTTTTTATGGAGGTCAGTGGTGTGACCGTGGTGCAGTGGTTAGCGTGCCCGGTATCTGTTGTGGCGGACCGAGCGGTCGTGGGTTCGATGCCCGTTGACGGAACCTTTTTTCTTTGCCATCTGATCGCGTAAATTTTTTCGACGTCATTTCCGTGACGGAAATACGTCACTGAAGCCTTGGTGGACCCCGGCATAAAACACTTTCGTGTTAAAAATTTACACCATCTCCCACTCAAGGGAGCCATGAGGGGATGCGAAGCAGCATTGGGGGCGCGCACTAAGTTTCCGTTACGTTCACTCGGCGTTTCCACTCGTTCACGCGGCGAGTGAACGAGTGGCGCCGACGTTGACGTTACAACTCATCTGAACGGGAGCGAAGCGAGAATGACGGAATCCGACCGAGCGCACGCGCGTATATAGGCATAAAATGGGGGAGGGAGAGGAGAGGGTGGGTTACAGGTTGTATTTGGCTGCGGCGCTGCTGCATCACGTGGGAGGAGAGGCTGTGCCGCGGCTGCAGCGCGGGGGAGGAGAGGAGAGAAGGCGACCGAACATCTGCGTAAAGGAGGAGAGCGGGAGAGAGAGAGTAGGTGCATGCGCAGTGGAGCGTGGACGCCACCACCGCCACCAGACACAGCCCCGAGAAAAAGATGCCCCCCACCCCTTCGCATCTAAAAGAAACTGCAGATACACAAAAAGATGGAAAACGCACAGATACCGCGCGTGTGCAATGTTTGGTGGCATACTACACAACAACGTATTTATCGTTCTGATAAGGACTCAAGGTATCACTCGAGTGCCGATATAAGTGTGGTCACAGATTGTGAGCAAGAAATGTCAGCAATAATAATGATAAGCTCTCATTTCATCTCAGTAGGATCTTTGCACCAGAGCCGTATATGGAGAGAGTCTGGAGAATGGGCGGAGCAGTGACGTCGCGGCGCGGTGATGACGCCGTTCACGTCGCCGTCACGCCTCGCTCCGGCGCCGTCTGCCATATATCGTCTTTTCGCGCGACGGGCGCACGGCGTGAAATCTAGCGCTGCTGAACAAATTACGAAAGCGAAATTGTGCAAGCACATTTAAATACATGTTTATTGAAGAATATGGAGAGAACAATATTTTTATTTTTATTTATTTATTTTCAAATACTGCAGCCCGGTTAGGGGCTATCGCAGGAGTGGGTACACAGCAAGAAATAATAAAAAAGTGCACAAACAAAAACAGGTGAATACACAAGTACATTGGCAGGTCGTAGAAATTCAAATATTTTATAAACAGAATTATACGAACAATGAAAAGTAGCAAGGTTTACAGCACACCGTCCTTTAATGCATTAAAAAATTCATCTTTCTGAAAAGATCGAATGCGACCTGGTATGAGGTTCCACATTTCAATACATCGAGGTCCAAATCATCGTCCAAATCGTCATATGTCCAAATCATCGAGAAACGAACTTCTAGAGTTGATGTACGCCGATTCGAGTCCACGACGTTCTACGAAACGCGCTGTGCTTTTAGAGCGCAGCTCTTAGGCGCCCGTTCCTGCGTTGATCGGCGTCGCCGTTAGCGTCGTCGGCGTAAACGATAGAGTTGTAATGAGGTTTACTGGACAAGCCTCAGAACCAGGCGGTAGAACACAGGGCCAAGAAGATGGTGGTGTTCGAACGCAGATCTCGGGGTGCCTCCGCTCGTGATGATGATCGTTGAGCTCCCTGTGATTGTATTCGTTACTTCATTATAATTGCCCCCGTCGAGAAAGATGAAGCCATCCTGGTGATCTAACAGGTGGAAACAAGCGGGTCGAAGTACGGTTTCAAGCGATCTACGTGAACAATATCATGTCCACGCCGACGACGGTCGCCGAGCTGCGACAGGTGATGTGCGCTCGACTACGCGGTAGGGGCCATGGTAATTTGAAAGTAGTTTGGTAGACAAACCAGGTGTGCAGGATGGTACATGCAGCCATACAAGTATTCCAGGTGCGAACGTTGCGGCAGGAGGGTGGTCGTCATCGCGGGCCTCTTTCTGGCGTTGTTGGTTTGTTGTAGTAAGATGCTTGGCTAGTTGGCGGCATTCTTCAGCGTGACGGGCGGCTTCTGACACGGTCGTGCACTTGGATGCATCTGGTGCGTATGGCAGCAAAGTGTCGATAGTGTGCGTCGGCTGGCGACCGTACAGAAGGAAGAATGGGGAAAATCCGGTTGTGACTTGCGTAGCGGTGTTATAGGCATAGGTCACAAATGGAAGAACCAGCTCCCAGTTTGTTTCGTCAGATGCAACATGCGTAGCGAGCATGTCGCCCAGGGTCTGATTAAACCGCTCAGTCAGACCGTTCGTCTGAGGGTGATAGGCAGTACTCGTCCGGTGTACAATATGGCACTGGTGGAGAAGTGCTTGAATTACATCGGAGAGAAATACACGGCCACGGTCACTGAGGAGTTCGCGAGGAGGGCCATGACAGAGCACAAACCGATTGAGGATGAAAGATGCGACGTCCTGAGCGGTGGCCGTGGGCATAAGCGTGCGCAGGGTTCCCCTTCAGGGGGGGCGAAGGTTCGTCGCAGCGCCCCCCTCCCTATTATGTCAATGTATGCGGCTGCCTTTGCGCCCCTTTTCTCGCCCCCCCTACAATGTATAGGGCTGACTTTGCGCCCCCCCCTCTTCTCGCCCCCTTGCCCCCCCCCCCCCCCCCCCCCTGCGCACGCCTATGGCCGTGGGAAGAGCAGCGGTTTCGGCGTACCGTGTAAGGTGGTCCACAGCAACAATTGCCCATCGGTTACCTGCCGCGGTCAATGGCAATGGTCCATAAAGGTCAATTCCGACGCGGTCGAATGGGCGGTCTGGGCACGGAAGCGGCTGTAGGGAACCTGCTGCGGGATGCGGTGGTTGTTTCCGTCGCTGACACTCGTGGCAGCCACGAATGAACTGACGAACATAGGTAAACATTCCGCGCCAGTAATACCGTTTCCGTAAGCGCTCATAAGTCTTGAAGACACCGGCGTGAGCCACATTGCGGGTCGGAGTGAAAGGACGCGCAGATTGTTCGGGGAATAACGAGCAGCCACTTCCTGCCATCTGGGGAATAGTTGCGCCAGTACAAGAGGCCGTCTCGAATGCTGCAGGCTCGAGTGGTTGGAAGTGTGGGTGCCTCAGATAACACGTCAAGAAGCGAAGCTGTCCATGGATCGTTACGCTGGGCAGAGGAGACGGTGTCGACGTCAGGATCTGACACCGTGTGGTCTATAGAGGATATGGATGCAGTCTGAGTGGATAGGGGTGACCGCGAGAGCGCATCAGCATCGGCGTGCTTGCGGCCGGAACGGTATACGACGCGGGTGTCATACTCTTGAAGTCGGAGAGCCCAACGAGCAAGGCGACCTGACGGATCCAGTGGTGGGACGCTCGAGAGCCGTCGGATCGAGGGTAGGCGGGTTCGAATCCGGCCTCGTGAAGAATTTTTCCCTTTCTCGTTCTTTATACATTTCTTTCCGTCTCTCTGTTTGTTTCTTTCTTTATTTCTCTCCGGCACGCTAGGAGAACATAGCATAACCTTATACAGTATACATAGAGTAGCAAGGCGGTTGGAATAGAAAGTGAGCATGTGGAGGAGATATGTGACGGCGAGAAGGAGGGAAAGGAGAAGGGGAGAGAGTAAAGCGTAGCACAGAAAGAAGGAGAGAGAAATAGAGCGAAAGAACGAAAAGGAAGAGAGACAGAGACAGCATCAACGAAAGAGAGAGAAAGAAAAAAAGTTAGAAAGATAGTAGGAGTAAGCATCGCGTCGTCTAGCTACCAGATACCACACCACTTGGTGAATCTCCCTCTCTCTCTAACTCGTTCTCTCCCCCATTAGGGTTTTACAGGCCCCGCCGTAGTTGTGTCTGCCCAAATTCTGTGGAACATGTCCGTTCATGATGATGATGGTTTTTGGGCACGGTCAAACTCTTTACGCCGAGCTAGAACTGTTTCGCTGTTAAAAAACTAGTGCCTCATTCTCTCTTGGCGTTCCTCGTCTTTGTGGCGCACTTAGTGACGCCAGAACGGTGATTCACCTGACATCATTCGGGCACATACTCTCGATAGGTCCACATACGAGATATATCACTTGCGAATCGTCTCCCACCCTACGTTGCCATGCAGTCGCCGACCCGTTCTTCCTTGTCACGCATGACCATCGTGCGCGATCAACTGCTTTCGCTCCATTGTGCGTTTCCGACTGCGCAAGCAGATATAACGGGGTGTAGTGGACAAGCGCGAAATCTTCATAGGTTCAATTCTTAGTTGTGACATTGTACGCGTGTTTTATAAAGAAATAAGTGGCGAGGTGATATCGCCCGTAAGAAGGGTAGTGAAGGCGAGAACGAAACTAATGAAAAAAGGCGCCGGATTATTTGGTTCTTCCAACGGACGAACTTTTTACAACGAAGGCAATGCAGCTCTCCAGAAAAAAAAGCGAGCCCGCATCCACGGTTTTTCGATATATTTTTATTGCGATAGCAATTATATAGACACCAGGTTTTAACCATCGCCGTCATGTTCCGTATAAAGCCCAAATTCATAACATCGCTCCGCGCATCGTATGTTTTACCCGCGAGTAAAAGCTGCCGAGCGCTGGCGAGGAATACGGCTGCCGCAGAGATGAAACAAGCTGGCCATCTTCGTCGCACGGAGGGCGAATGCGATAACATATCAGCCCGTGTCGAGCAATCGACGGCCGTCGATTGCTCCTCAACGAGAAACGCAACGCCCCGCCCGTCTTTCGCTTGACGAAGGTGTATGAACGGACGCCGAGGGGGGGGGGGGGCTGCGTGGCTCGAGTAGCAACTGTGAACATTCACTATAGGCCGCGGTCGAGAGCTCTGGCGTACGCGCTATCTCGGGTTATTAGCAAACGGCTCGATTACCCTTCTACGCGCTGTGATCTCACCACTTCGTGCTGTAAGCACCGATACGATAAACTTAACGAAAACTGCTTCTTTCCTGGGAGCGGCCATATTCCAATACACCAGCGTTTTGTAGCGTTACAAGAGATCGGATTAAAAAGGTAGCTACTAGCCATAGTTCGTACAACATTACGACATATTTCTATCGCATTTACAGCTTCGCTTTTTCGTTGAAACATTTTTTTTTCGAACTTCAAGGGACAAATTTCTCTCCCCACGAACTCTCAAATCTACCCCTCTCCCCCCGCGCGCCGCCGCCGATCCGATGAACCCCGCGCCATTCACGCGCCGCCGCCGTTGTTACACAGCTGGTGAATTGCGATACCCCTATCTTGCGGTCGGTCATACATATGCTAAACCGGCCGTTGTTTCAATGAGCGAGCACAGGCAGACAACAGATCTTTGCGCACTGGCACGGGTAGCAATCTCGCATTACATTGTAAAAGATGTGATAGCAAGAACTGTTTGCCTCAACTGAATAAGACGAAATTCTTATCGAATTAGGCTCATTCCAGAACAGAAAGAGAAGTCGTAGAGGCGTATTTTATCGCAAAACGGAGAGATAGCTGCGTAAGCTCGATCACCCTCGCTATCGCTATCAAGGGAAGAAATTAACTTCTTACACGGTCACATGTGCACTGTCCTGTGCATGATGCGCACGCATCCTTGTTGCGGATTTCACCGCATCATCGCGTTTGTACTTTGTTCTCATTATTTCTGAGAAAGTATGCATTCACGTGCTTTCCTCAAATAAAATCAGTTGGAAGTTCTGCGCTTGTGTGTGTGTGTTCCTCTTATCGTCCCGTCTTCTTCGCGCAGTTTGAACTTTTACGATATACCATGAACCGACTAGCCCAACATGTATTGCACATACATACATGGGCATATCAGACCAGCACAGAAGGCGTACTTGAAACACTGAAAGGAATATAGAAAACAAGAACCCGCCGTGGTTTTAGTTTTTATGATGCTCGGTGACCCGAAGGTTGCGGGATCAAATCCCGGCCGCAACGGCCTCATTTCGATGGAGGTGAAATGTCCGTGTACTTAGATTTAGGTGTACGTTAAATAACAACAGATGGTCAAAATTTCCGGAGCCTAATCATATCGTGGTTTTTGGGACGTAAATTATCGCAAATAATTATTATTAGGAAAAAAAGAAGGATAGGATCTGCAGACAAACAAGCATAATATATTCCATGATACATTTCACATCACAAAAATAGCGAAAGCAAAAATCAAAGGCAGATACATGATCAACCAAGTGCAGTAAAGAATGTTTTACGAAGTAAAAATGCAGATGATTCATGCACACGTGAACCAAAATGTTTTAAGCATGTAGCGAATATCAGTGTGACACCGGCAGAAATTTTCCTTGCATGTCCATTCGAAATACCGGCCGGAAACTTACGCTGCAAATGCGTAATGTGTTCTTCGGATGCCGCTTGTCACGTTTGATTTTATTCTGTGTACCCGTGTACTAGAATGGGGTGTGCCATCTTCGCGGCAAACCAATGGGAGAACGGTGATCGCTTTTGCGATGGCGCCACCAGAGGGCGCCACGATCGAACGGTGTGCCCGGCGCGCGAAATTTAAATTGTCAACGCGAATCTTTCTGCAGTTTTTGAATAAAATGGTCACATAACAAGATTGAAACTAAAGATATTGGCAAGATTTAAACACTTCAACGCAATTGGATGTATTATTGCTATAAATAAAGCTGCTTCTGCGTCGCCTGAGCTTGCACCATCGCAGAACCGGATCGTCTGCATGCTTACTGTTTTATTGATTGCAGAAGGCATGAAAAAGCACATCGCTATTCATCCCATGCATATTCATTCCATGGCTTGTCATCACACTAACTTGAAATTACGCGACGAAACAAACGAATGAGTTCCACGACCTCAGTTACATGAGCCAAACAGAGCAGCCGAAAGGTTTTCGGTAGGAAAATTATAACGCTCAATGACGAATGCTGTTCGATTTCTTTAGACATTTTACTCCAAATAGGCTCCAACGCGCAGGAATGCAGCTAAATGCACCGCGATGTGTATTCGCGGTGTTGGATTCATTCTGTGAAAAAAAAAAAAAAAAAGTCCTTAATTCCAATCAGTCTGCAAAAACTAGAATGCATCAGACTTCCTCAAACACTGAGTCTGCCATGCAGACGAAAAAATTCGCTAACGTGTCATGAGAAACAGAAGGGAACAATCAACGAGTTTCCCAGGTAGACGCACAACCAGCGCGGCGGCGCTTTTACAATCCCGACCAACTCCAGCCGGCGACTGCAACGCCGCGGCGCGTACCGGCACGAACTATTATGAGCAGCGCAGGGCTAGGGGCTTTTTTGACGACCGCGCGTGGCCTAGGCACTAAAATGCGCGAACGTCCCTAGCCATTTTAGTCCCTAGCAGTGGCTGGAGCGGGGAGCGATTGTTAACGCCATGGTTGCGCTGTGTGTGTTGTGCGCCAGTTTGTATTTTTGTAATATTGGCGCGTCCTGCGAATGTGATGATACGTGAGTGTTGGCTGTTTCGTGCAAGTGGTAGTGTTGAATGCGCACTGACGACGGGTACTTGCTGCTGTGTGGTCGCTTTTAAGTGCGATCAGGACTGATTGCAGTATGGTTTGCAATTTGAGTGGCGGTATTTGTTACGGATTACTTTGGACCGTGCAGCAGGGACAGGTGTCACACGAGCACTTTTGAATCGCTGGCGGCGTGAGGAGCGCTGCTGGCCGGCGTCCCCACCGGTCGCGTTGGTCACCGCCGGTCTTCGCGTGCCGCTGCGCCGGGACTACCAGCCCGCAACACAGCACTCGTGTTTCCCGACGTATTGCCAGATGGTGTCCATATCTCACGCAGCGCCTCTTCTATCGTCTTTAGACGACATTTGCAGCGAAGCACGCAGATACGCGGCCAATTTTTTTTCTCAAAGGTTGCATTAGTAAAAGGACCGAGGCAGTTGCGCGGCCTTGGCACTTCTATCTTCTTGCTCTGGAATATTGCAACTTTGCACAGCCACATTAATGCTTGCCTAAAAGCCCTAAATTATTCCGGCGCAGTACTAGTACTTCGTTTACGGTGCTTCAAAGCAAGTTATTTACAATAGATAATTTTATTGAAATGTGCTGGCGTTCTATTTTACCGTGTGCTGGAGCCTTCCGTAGTGGTTATAACTCATCTAAGTGCAATATTTACAATATTTAGCACCGATGTACTACTTCGTTACACATACACCCAGACTAACCATATTTATCCATTTTTGTGTGTCTGGGCATTCTGTTGGTTTAACCACGGTGGAGGTTTGAATAAGGACATGCCATTGCAGCATCTAGTGCAGGATGCAATACAAACACTGAGCAAGACTGTGGCAATCGTGTTATTTTAGTCTGCCTTTGTGTTGTGTCCTGTGCTAGATTCTGAAGCATTAATAGGTCATGCTCCCAAATGCAATGTTTGTGAACTGTTGCTGAAGACAGAATGACCCGCATTAGGATTGACCAGTCCAACATTTTTGCATTTCTTACTTGATAATGGGATACAATGCAAATGGTAACATTTACACATTTTTCTCCAGGGTCTTTAAGGGCTATTGGATGAGAGATTAGCTGCTTTTTAAGCACTCCTCTCGCAGACGCACAGGAAAGTGCATGTCAGGTGGCCATGTAATATAATACACAGGAAAAGCTTTTGGGAATGCCATAGTGCACCATATTTCATCTAATGTCACTTCCTGTATCAAATATGTTTGTTTGCAACAGGCATTGTGGACTGACTACATTTTCTTTATCAAGTAGCCATATTCTGAGATGTGTACTTCAGTGTGCCAGCTATACTGCATTGAATTTGCTTTCAGACTTTGAGAAAATCATTTCCTAGGTGACTTAATTGTCATATTTCACTGGACTCCCCCTTTTTCCCTAACCATTAAATAAGCTAAGCCCGACAGTTTTGTATTGTGGCACTGCCTGGTGCTGTATGCGGGCGTATTGTTGATGCACTTTTATATCGCAACTGCATGACTCATGCTCAAGTGACAGGGTAAATTTGTATGTAGTGGGTGAGGTGCGAAATTTCAATGAATGCTACGTTCTGGTGCGGTAATAATTCGCTCTGTGAGACTTGATAACTTTCCACAAGGCATGTGGCAAAATGGTCTGCAATGCACTTACTTTGTGGGCAACTGAACTCTTGTCCATTTATTGATATACTAGTTGTAGGAACACTGACTCTATGCATAGACATGTAACCATTGAAACACACAATGGTGTCCAAGTGTGCGTAAACATTCACTTCTCAATGCTAGTACTGAACACAGGCTTAAATAAATGGCACACAGTGCAGCAGCTCCTGGAAGTACATACAGGTATACACAGAAAGCATATTTATTTACCAAAGTAATTCATGAAGCAAGAGTGCATATAGGACTGCTATTATGTTTGTATAACTTTATCTGCCTCCAAGAGATCCCTGTGACAATGGACAACATTCTGTTAGAATCACTATACTAACACATGGTTCAAAATTTCAGGGACACTGCATTTAGATAAAAAAAAAAAAAAAAATCTTATTTATCTATCGCTCATTCAACACAATTGTTTCTTTACAACACCTGTCATACAGAGTGGTGCTACATGGAAATTGTACATGCAATTACGTAGTGGGTGCCAATTGCATAGCAACTCTCTCAGATGAGTTGGTGCTCTGTACTCGTGCAGCAACTACCAACTTCACCTACCCCTGTACAGTAGGTGAAGTTTCATCTGTTTTTAGCTCACAAGTACTTGGGTTGCATTTTACCCATGAACTTCGATGACGTTCGGTTTTACGGTTTTTAGACCTTAAGATATTCTGCGAAGGACATGCTTGCTGGGGCTACTACCCGAGGGCTAAGAAGGGATTGCTTCCCTTTGATTCAGCACATTTTAAGACAAATTAGAGAGCTACAGCTTTGATGTGCCTGGAATCTGCTCTAAAAAAATCGTGCCCACATCAAATGGTGCCCAATTTTGAGAACCACATATGCAGTCTTTCGGCTGCAGGGTTCCCCAACTCAGCTTGACTGCTCTTCCTGAAACCCTCCGCTAAAAATTGAAACGTGGAACAGGATGCGCAACCACGAAGCATCACCGGAAGACCCTTAGGCCAGAGGTTGTACAATATGTTCATATAGTTTCCCACTATCTTAAGAAGATGGGAAGTAGGCACGGTGTCACCATTTGTTTGTCTACTCCCAATAAGGTGGGAAAGCTGTGGCCATGCATTTGCAACACCAGTAAATGTGGATGCTGGAAGAACCACAAAACGCTGTTGGTCAAGTGTTCCACAGGAGTGCCGTATTGCATTCCCATGTCATGTGGGATGTTCTACGTTGGCGGAACTGGGCGCTTTGTCAATCACCATTTGGGGGAACACGCACAAAAATTGCAAAAGGTAGATTACAAGTACGCACGTTTAGTTGCTCATGTCAGCAAAATGTGTGGCCCGGTTTAAAGGGTCGACGGTTTTGCGATAGGAGTGAAGGCAGCACTGCACGTATCAGTTTAGAAGCCTATCATATTAAGGCATTTGATAAGTGCACTAGCCCCATCTCTTGCCCTCTTTAATGCTGAGTTTCATCTTCTGGATGCGGCTGTTACATCTTGGATCTCAAAGGAAAATAAAAATAATGTTTTTGTGTGTTAAACCTTGTTTTGTATCCCTCCTTTTTTCCCATGCTTCACTCTGGCATATATAAGGTGTGTCATTCTGCCATCAAAGGGGCCCTGCGACACAAATTAAGCGTGTAGTTTTCATTGCTTCTTCTCGAACTATGGAATGCACTGATTTCGATCATTCTTTTTGCATTCACCTCAGTATTCAGCATTACACGCACTACAGCGCTGCAGTTCGCAGATGAAAAGGCGTTCCAGGGCTCCTTTAATCCAGTTGTTGGTCAGCACTAGTGTGTCCGTGTCGTCTCTAGTGCAGTGGTTCTCAGCTGTGGATGATCTGGGAACCCCTTGCAGTGAGAGACAAAGGGTCAGAGTAATAAATTAACACAACATGCAGCTGAAACAGGTGGCTTTTATTTCTCCCTGGCAAAGCATGGTCAGAGTAATGTGCCACACCGATTCGATGTCAACAGCTTGTTAACAAGCTGTGCTGTCTGCAGCCACCTTCAACCTCTTTTTTAACAATGTTTGTTCTTCAAATATTGAAAGCTAGAGAAAGTGTGCTCGCGCACATATGCCGAAGACAACTGCAACAGAAGCTTTGAAGCCATCTGATAGAGAAGTGGAATTATAGGTTAGCTTTGCCGCAGTGCAGGAGTTTTACGCGGCGAAGCATACCACAAATGAAAAGGGGCCGCTGTCGCAGGGAATAGTCAGCCTCCAAAAAGTTTTTTTTGATGAGTGTCGCGGACCCGTTGGGGTCCGTGGACACCCAGTTCAGAACCACTGCCCTAGTGGGTGTGTTCGCGCGGTTACTCGTCAACAATGAACCAACCTGCCCAAACGTTCTGTCTTGGCGATTTGAACATTGCGCGCGTTCTTGCTGTTAAATGGGAAAGAGAAAACGATGAAAACAAGAATCTACACGGTGATCAAGGTACATACCAGTTTGCTTTTAATGATGGAGTTCAACAAAACAGCGCACAATGCATTCGCACTGGCTTTCCAGGCGAAATTAACCGACCAAGCACAAATGATTGGAAGCAGCGACGCAATAACCCGTCTGCGGCTACAGCCTGTTGCCACACTACAGTCTGCTGAACGGCAAGGAAACGATTGCGGATCGTGTTTGCCGCAGAAACACTCTAACATAATTTACTTACATAATTGGCATGTATGTACAGTACATTACTCGTCCGTAAACAACTGGAAGCTGCCGATGCAGTCGCTTGCCGTTTGCAGTCGTTTACACGTTGCAAAAAGAAGCCTCAATACAGGGCATAACGACACCGACTGGTTATCTCATAGCAACGAAAGTTCACAAAACAAGAAGCATACCGGCTTTGTCATCGAAATGACCGCATGCTCGTGTGCATGGCAGATGGACGCGTAACAAATGGCGAACACCTCCTCACACGAACAACATCGAATGATGACGGGCCCGACAGCGACCGAGCTCTTTCCGACGTTCGTATGTTCCACGGAGAAAGGAATGTTGATATCCGAGGCTTTCTCTTCCACACAACACGGGACAACATCTACCTATGATCTACCGCGTGCTTTCGGTTTTCGCCCTGACTTGTCTCGCCTTCAAACGGGCTTCAGATGGAAAAACAAAAACAGAAAAAAAAGCTGCCGTGACGTGTATAGTGACTTTAGGGACTAAAACGGCTAGGGACGTTCGTGCATTTTGGTGCCTAGGCCGCGTGCGGTCGTCAGAAAAAGCACCTAGCTTGCGCTCTTGTGATAGTTCACGCCGTGACCGCGCCGCGGCACTGCAGTCGCCGGCTGGAGTTGGTCGGGATTGTAAAAGCGCAGCGCGGCGACTACAACTACCAATCACAGAGGCTTTGTATCTCAGCTTACCATAAATTACTTCAGGAGGCGGCGACAGGTGGCGACACAGTGGTACGGTGTGTCGCCAAAGAACCACGTTGTCGGCGCCAGATGACACACTATCATATTCCAGTACACCATTGTCACTGTTGCCTTTACAGGCATTACGGGCATTTTGACAAATTAGAAACTTGCGGACAGTGTTTAATGTTAATTTTGAAGATTTCTAGGAAAGATTAAATGTTATTTAGGCAGAATTTGAATTTACTGGTGCAAATGTTCGGACAGGGCCGAAGACTGACGAATAACATATGACGCGGACAAGTACACGCTCACAACTAAATTTTATTCTCCCAAGAGCTCAGCCAGTATGTTCAGCCCACGTTTCTATCTTTAATTTTACTGCCCGCATCGCCAACAGATGTAATGTTAGCGAGCGAATGTTATCCTTTTCTTCCTTGCCTTTCATTTCAATGAACTTTTCATAGTTCATTCTACTTTTTCACCAACTGTCCGGTATTTGAACCTGTTGCCTTGCCTGTTGCGTAAAGGCGTGAAGGCGACACCAACGGCCACAGGCGCAACCAGCGCAGGCGGCTCCCATAGTTATCCATGGGGGCAAACCTGTGGGCAAGCTAGGCAAGCCACGCGATTACATCGGCAGCTGTAGCTGCGCTTGCTACTGGCGCTGTGGTGAGTAAATACGTGGGAAATGTGCGGTCCCGAGGTTTTCCTTGCGTGATGATATTCGCAGTTACAGCTTTGCTTGCGGTAACACTTGCGCCGTCGTCCTTCGATCTGCGCTCACCCAAAGAAAGCGATAAGTATGTTCACGCGTTGTAACTGCTGCCAGACGAACCGCGTTGTTCACAATTAATGTTACACGTTTAGAGAACTGCGTCAAAATATTCGACGCACTGAATGGAACAGGGAAATCGAGCAACAGGTATGTACGGGGGCGGCCGCATGATATCCGTTCGACAGACACGAAGTGCAGGCTTTTTGAAAATCGTGTGCAGTGCTGGCGATGAGCTGGATTCCTAGGATGTAGCTTCACGCTTGGAATGCACGCGCAACGGCTTTGTGCCATCGCTGCATGGCTGAGTTCTAATGAACGAAGTGGCGGCCGAGGGGTTGGCAACGCCTGCGAATCGAGAGCAAGGTTGCGTCTCCCAGGGACGTCATGCCTACAAACATTCCCGATAGCTTTCGTAGTTCTACGTTCTTCACCATGATTCGTTGCAGAAAGCTTCAGTTTTGAACAAGAAGATTCTTTCTTTGGAAGATGACGTATGCTGATCAAAGCAAGGGAAACATGGTGTTAAAATGTTGCTCTTAAGGTGTACGTTGCACATATGTCCTGAATTAATTACTGTGTTTTCTGCAAGTCTCTGCTAGTATTTTGTTTTCTTTTTCATATTCTAGTACCATCAAGATTTCTCAGGTTTTGCGTAGTGATTCATTGTGTACAGCTTTCATTATTGCAATGTCATCAGTTTATTGCTTTTTTGCTCTCAATTTTTGATATTTTTAGTTGAGATAATCATGATAATGGAAACAGTTGCACCGCTTCATTACATTAAAGACCCCTCTAATACAGAATAGGTGTGCTCACCCACATGCTGTCATTAAAAAAAAAAAAAAAGCTATTCTTCAGGATGGGCGACAGCTGACCTGGTGGGAAAGGCAGCTAGAAAAATATGCCGAGGAAAACACAGGGCTACAAGCATGTGATGAGATGCACGCTAAAGGCAGGATGGATACCTTTACCACACATCAACAAAAAAGATAATTGGGAGTTACTGACTGCACCACTGGAATAAATCCAGGGGGGTCCCGACCCCCCTTGTGTTCAGCCTGGGGGGGGGGACACCATTTGCAAATGTCCCCCCTTGAGATTTATTTTTCAAACATCATATGTTTGAATTGCTTGGCAGTTAAGTATAGTGCATTCAAGTTTCTGTAATGCCTGTTTATTTTGTAGTCTGTAGGTCCTGTGTTCAATACCCCTCAGCTGTGTGAGACTATTGAAATTGCAACTGCCGCTCGACCGCTTTCAGAGAAGAGTAAATAAAACAGTGCAATTACATGAGCTGGGCACCCACGCTCGCCATTTAATTTTATTTTAAAAAATTTCGCCCAATTTTTTATATCAGTAAAAAATTTCGCCTAATTTTTCGCCTAAAAAATTTCGCCTACTGATATAAAAAATTTCGCCTAATTTTTTATATCAGTAAAAATAACACCTGTATTTATAAAAACAAAATGGCCATGACGAGATGTGTGTCCCCTCTAGTGATTTTTCTGGATTTACGCCACTGGACTGCACATCGCAGTGATACTGGTTTGTTGTTGTTTATTGGCCCCCGGAAGGAACTGTATTGCATTTTTTTTTTATAACTACCTGAGTTGGATTGATGACAATGGCTTCAGATTAGTTCTGGTGGGTGACCTGAATACTGGTCTGATTATTTCTGGCACAGGAAAGAAATTAGATAAAACGCTCGAAGTAAATCAGTTTTCAAATGTAACAAATTCAGTCATAACAAGCTAATCTAGTTTGATTGACCATTTCGTCAGATATCTCTATGATTCAGGTCATCGTAAGGTGTAGTAAGTGCACAGGTCACCAGCCTATATCTTTCATCTCTGAGCATAACACGTTGTCAACAGGGAATAACAGTACCAATATTGTCACGTGGCCGTGATGGTGAACAAGGCTCCAACAGGACTCGGAAATATGAAACTCTTTATTTGGGCGAATTGTGCCCGGAAAATGAAAGGTCAAAGTACAAGCAATTCAAGCTGCACACTGATAGTGGCGAGAACAGTGTCGGCCGTCGAGTAATCTGATCAACAGCAATGCCCATAAGCATTTTTATACCTGTGGCATTGAAGGATCTAGTGTTATCGTAGGCGGCCAGTGTTAGTTCCAGAATAAACTTTCCTGTGCGCTTTGTGCGCTCAAGCTTGTCAGAAAATTTTAAAATAATCTGGAAGGTTCGCAGGCATTGGTTATGTAAAAGCATGATATTTGTTTATTTATTTTTACTTTTCTTTTGCTTTGATCGCTCTCATTAAAACAAAACAAAATGTACAAGCTTGTCAGAAAATTTTAAAATAATCTGGAAGGTTCGCAGGCATTGGTTATGTAAAAGCATGATATTTGTTTATTTATTTTTACTTTTCTTTTGCTTTGATCGCTCTCATTAAAACAAAACAAAATGTACTAACCCTCACTTAATGTTCCACCGTGGAACCCGTAAGGTATTTGTACGAATAAAAAATAAATAGGCATTTGGGTGTGGTTTGCGTAAGGCAGTGGTTATATGTGTAACGGACCAATTACATAAAAATACAAAAAGAAGCGCACGTGGCATTGAACCCCTCTGATAAAGCATCGTCCCGATGATAAAAAACAGTACATGGAAGCGGAAAAAATATGCATACACAAAGAAAGGACAGTAATAAAAAGTAGAGTCCTCAGGTTCACTAACGTGAATAAAACGGTTTAAGGCGCACGACATGGACGACTTTAAGTCGTGTGCGGCGCCACTGAGAGTTCGTAATGCCATCCGGGATGACCTCGTAGTACAGAGCAACAAGAGGTCAAAGCACCTTGTGTGGGTGAAAGTATCGCCAGTTTTTCGCTGCACTCTAAGAAAAAATAGAGTATTTGGGGACTATTTCTGCCACACTACAATAATCGTCATCTCATTTGCTCACGTTTCCTTTCTTGAAAGCTTGGCTTTCGTCACTTTCCTATCAAGAATGCCATGTCACGTTTATAAAGCACATGCCGTTCGTGACCGAGAAGTGCCGGGAGTGCAGTGTTAACGCAAGGTGGATGAAGACTATAGTTGTGTGGCAGAAATACTCCCCAAATACTCTATTTTTTCTTGGAGTGTGAGTCCACGTCGGCATATCAGTGTCCACACCCAGACACTGTCACGAGGCTGGCATTCCATGAAGCGTCACCGAAGATTGTAATGGCAGCTGTTGGTCGTCTGCTGATTCTTGGTTCGTAGGTGGGCGAGCTGTTGGGCCTCTTCGGTGCACTGAACATTAAGTGGAACGGCCAGGTTGTCCTCGTCACTGACGGTCGGCAACGTGGCGTCAAGCGTCATCGACCCGACACAGTGGTCTAATGGTTAAGGTGCTCGACTGCTGACCCGCAGGTCGTGGGATCGAATCCTGACCACAGCAGCCATATTTTCGATGGAGGCGAAAATGCTAGAGGCACGTGTACTTAAATTTAGGTGCACGTTAAAGAACTCCAGGGGGTCAAAATTTCCAGAGCCCTCCACTACGCCGTCTCTCATAATTGTATCGTGGTTTTGGGACATTAAACCCCAACAATTATTATTATAGTCAAGCATCATCGAGGGGCTCCTGCAAACTAGCTTGAACGGCATAATGTGCATTGTTTCTTGCACTGCCGGGTTATAAGCGGAGGTTATGTATGGAGGGATGAATTCCCATTCCTTGTGTTCGACGTCGAATTCGTACATTGCCAACATGTTGTCGAGGGTTTTATTTAGCTGCTCGGCGAGGCCATTTGTCTGCGGGTGGCAGGCAGTTGTTCGTCGGTGACTTGTCTGGCTGTATTTCAATATCGCTTGCGTTAGGTCCGCCGTAAAAGCCGTACCTCTGTTGGTGATGAGGACTTTTGGATCACCGTGACGCAGCAGGATGTTCTCAACAAAGAATTTCTTTACTTCAGCGGCACTACCTTTAGGCAGGGCCCGGGTTTCGCCCTAGCAGGTGAGGTTGTCTGTAGCTTCGATGATCCACTTATTACCAGAACTTGACGTCGGAAATGGGCCCAGTAAGTCCATCCCGATTTGCCAGAACAGTCGTTGAGGTGGTTCAATTGGCTGAAAAAAGCCTGCTGGTCATGTCGGCGGTGTCTTGCATCGCTGGCAGTCTCGGCATGGCCTTACTTAGCGAGCGACGGCGGCAGCAAGGTGCAGCCAGTAGTACTTTACCTGTATTCTCGCAAGGATGCGGGAAACTGAGGAATCCAGCCATCTTTCAGGATGTTGAGGATGACGTTGAAGAGCTTGTTGACGTATATCGCACACACCACAGGATGATTGTTCCAAAGTTCGGGGAATGCCATCTCCTGCACGAACTAGCATTGTGTGTCGTCACTGTGTACCCTGATGCGTTCGAGCAGCTCAATTAAGCGGTCCCAATGAACTTCGGGGGCAGACGAAGTTGGAAATGCCGTTGTCTTGCCGAGTCACGTTGTCACTGCGAACATCTCCTTCTTGCGTTCCTGCCAGCAATGGGCCATGTTTGGGCAGACGCAGGGCCACTAGTCGTTCCTCAATGACGTTGAGCCTGGGCAAATGTGAAAGCATCAGTGGGTAAACGTAGCCGTTAATGGGGCTTAAATTTGGCATACTGCCTTTGATTAGTGATTCCTTGCATGTCCCACAGACCCGAAACTGACTGACGTCGGAAGCATCTGGGGAACCATCATGTCAGTACCTCCATGGCATTGTTCCGTTGTTGTTGAGACTGGATCCCATAGATTGTAGCCAGGTTGTTGTCGAACCATAGGCGGTCACAGCCAAAGTGCTGCTCGGGAAACTCCCGCTGAAAGCGGGCATGGCCCTGGCAAACATATTGCGCCATTGCCATGTTGACGCTACTCTGCCGACACTGCCACCTCCGCCAAGCATCTGCGTGCTTGGCGCGCATGCTTGGGTCTGATGGAGAGGCGATGCCACTGACGGCGCAGCCATTAGTGCGTGCGCTTGGGCATGACGTAGAGAACAACGTAACTAACGGCGCAGCCAATGGAGACCATTATCACAACATCTGGCAAACAGTTTTTCGTTTCGCCCAGCCATATACAGCTTTCGCTGTGAAAGAAGAAAAAAAATTCACCAACGATTACGATATACTGCCTAATGCACATTCTGAGCGCAGCTGTTTAGGGGTATTGATTTTGCAATAAGTTGAGACAAACAATTTGAAAGAGATGTATGTATGTACTGTTGCATACCACTATTTAATCGCATTGAGCATCTTCACACCCAGAAGTCTCAGTGCCCGTGTGTAATCCATCTCGTCCTTCTCTTTGACAATTTCTTGCACTGCCCATTTCAGGTTGGACATACCTCGGTCGGCCTTATTTACATATTCCACTACGTAAGCGGCACATGTGTAAATGTCAAGAGCTATCTGAAGATCCATGTTTGAATCTAGGGTGGACACCACTCATAGGTTCAAGACACCCACTTTTGCTGCAGGTTGCAGGGTAGCATGAGGGTGCGAGGAGCACCTACTTGGAGAACCGAAATGTACTCTGCTTTTTATATGATTCCATGATGTTCCCAGAACTGCACCATTGAATCATAGTTGGTCATTTCCATGGCCTCGTGCATGGCTTGGCACTTGTTTCGGAGGCTGTCGATGTGTTTCTTCTGCACGGTGACACGGCTCAACGCAGGAACATGCGCCTAAGAGCGCCTTCAACCCACGCACATCTTCTTCTTTGCTTGCCCAGTTCCTGTGGCACATTACTCCGTTTTTGTTGGACACGGTAGTGGGGCTTGCCCAATTTCTGTGGCACATACTCGTTCATGTGGTTATGACGGCAACGCCACTCAACACAGGAACAGGCTCCTAAGAGCTGCTCTCTAAAACGTGCCCCTGCCTCGTTGCGCTCAGTCGCCCTAGGCTCCCACACCGCAGCACCTCTCACGCAACTGTGGCAGGCGCATGTACTATAGCCGAACATTATCTGGACGCGCTCTCCGTCGCGGCGGGCAGGGAGTGTCAACACCTGAAGTATTTTTCTTACACCGTGGCTGTGACTGAAGAAGTCGTTTTGCGACGCTTTGCGCTACAGCATTACAGAGAAGGCTGACTAGGGGTTCTTAACGTTAGAGCAGTCTTTCACAATTTTATTCTGCTCTGCCTGGCCTGAAATTTACATAATCGACGACGCAATTACGGGAAGGAACCAGTAAACGTTTCATGGGTGGATCAAACGCTCTTCCTGTTTCAGGAAATTCATTTTCTTTCATAGGAAAGAAATAGCATCACCGTTGCTCTATATCCAATTTGCTATGAGTCAATGAGTGTGTAGAATTGTTGAATGTTTTAACGCGATAGCGTTAAAGAGCCCGTGTCGCAGAAATTTCGGTGTCGGCTTCGACATCATTGATTGTGAGCGAAAAATCATCATTGTTCATGACCAAAAAATCGCCATGGATGCAAATGATAAGAAAATGATGTACCCGAGGTGGAATCAAACCTCGGCCTTCGGCATGACAAAGGAGGTGTTCTAACACAGAGAGCACGCCACTTCTTGGAACTGCACTGAAAGTAACCTTCATGCTTCACAAACCTACACGTCCTGTGTACAGGCGTCACAGTACGAGATGTATTATCGCAGTAAAACGTGGTGCAAGCATACATTGCCACAGGGCGTCACAGCATGTGAATTGCATAAAGAGTTGGTGGTTTAAAGCCGGCCACCAGTTGCAAAAGGCACAGACATTACTGCGCGTATTTCCTTACGAACATGTTACAAAGGGCACACATATTAGTGCGCGCATTCTCTTACACACACGTAGTGGGTACACTGTGGTCATGAAAGTGCTGTTGAAGAGGGTGTGTGTGTGTGTGTGTGCGCGCGCCCTCCTTGCCCCACGTGTGTGTGGGGTGGGGGGGGGGGGCTGGCTGGCTGGGCGACTGAACATAATGACAGGCGAAACAGAGCGCGATGAGAATGGGGCCGGATATAGCTATCGCGTTCAACCGTTAAAGGCAAAGCTTAAGCGTTCCCCCATTTTTTAGTTGGGCCACATTGGGGGAGCTAAAGAATGTTTCTGCTTAAGCTTCCAATTAATCTGCTTCACCTTGCCAACGTATTTAGATTAATCTATAAACAGATAGGCTCAATGTGATAGCTGTGCGGTGGCCCAGGCTCCGTAAAGGGCCCAAAGTCACTCGCCCAATAAAGGTCTTCCTTCCTTGGCCTTCATTATCACATGGTAGCTTGCATTGCAACGATCGCGGCGGCTCGGTACAAGGCGAGGAACAAGGCAGTCGACTCGAGTACATTGTGAAGCCCAGCTTTCAAGCTTGTCCCACAACTTGATCTATATACCGACCAGGGAAATCCTCAAGGTCCACGGTTTTCTGGACTAATAATCATTGGGATTTAACGTCCCAAAATCACATCATTATGAGAGACCCCGTAGTGTAGGGCTCCGGAAATTTCGACCACCTGGGGTTCCTTACCGTGCACCAAAATCTAAGTACACAGGCCTCAAAGATTTTCGCCTCAATCAAAAGTGCGGCCACCGCAGCCGGGATTCGCTCCCGCCATCGGGGTTTTCAGAACTAAGGACACTGAAGTGACAGCCGGGCGAGTTGGTCTTCAGTCATCTCGAATTGACTTCTACAAGGCAATATACAACTCGGACAGCAAAGAAGCACACACACGCAGCGCTGTTTATTTCTATCCCTCTCTTAATCGCTCTCAGCAAGAATGAGTTCACAGAGTTGTACACGTGCACGAACAGCTCAACATCGTTATACTACAACTGAAAATATTTATTATACTCATATGAAACCATCTCACCAGCTGCTATATATGTAGCCACTTCCAATGTGATTGGCTGGCAGCCTTTTGAATTACATTCGGAATGAGACACTGTCCGGCTATTAAAAAAAAATAATGTTTAGGTATTGTTCAGCATAGTAATGCGCTGTTTAATGTGCGCAAGTCATTTTAACACCATTAGATTTCACAGATTTGTGAAGTCTCGTAACAAGCACGTGATTTTAGGCACACCAAAAATTTTCGACGAACGGCGAAAAACCAATGACCAAAAATATGCCGTATTGAAAATAGCGTGCTTTCTTATTTTTTATGTAGTCGTCCTTGAGTGGTCATTACGCAGAGGACAATTTTGGGGTCATTTATTGCATTGCGTAAATGACCCCAACATAATATGAACGATTTATATTTGATCTGCTTTCGGTGGGCTGTTCACCATATGTAACGTTAACGTTTTTTATCTTGCTGCAAGAAATTATTAATCAGGAGCCTCTTTTAAAAAGATTGTGTAATTAATGTTTCCAACGTGAGTGTAGAAAAGAGCATTAAAGAAAATGTCCCAGGTTTGCTTCTATCCGCTTTTTCATGTTAGTTGTACACTTCTTTTAAATAAATTTTGTTGCTGTGTTTTATTTTCACTATACTGAATGACTTGCCATGTGCCATATAGGCAACATTTCATTTATATTCCTTGGTATTACGTGCCAAAACCACGGTATGATTACGAGGTGCGCCGTAGTGGGGACCGGATTAACTTTGACCACCTGGAGTTCTTTAACATGCACGTAAAGATAAGTACACGGATGTTCTTGCATTTTACCCCCATCAAGATGCCGACGCCGCGGGAATCGCACCCGCGTTCCAGGACTTGACAGCGAAACAGCTTAACCGCTGAGCTACCACCACGCGCAAAGCAACATTTCGATGCATGTACACACCGGATTTTCCGTCCGATCGCCCGCGACGAAGCACAAGGCAGGGTTGCCACTGACTTTAGAGTAAATGTCGCCAAACGACGAGCAAAAAGTCGCCAAAAGTCACCATTTTTTTTACAGATTTCGCCAAAGAAGTCGCCATTCTAGATATGTGCGGCATAACTAGTAATAAAAATTTCCACTCACGTATAGCACCGTAGAATACAGTACCATCCAAGACCCTTAAATTATATTGACGTTTCTCAATGCCACTCGTATCGCACGCTTCACCATGGCAGTTCATGGTGCTGCTTCCCTGACTAGCCGCAAGACGTGCGTGGTGGCGCAAGGGTGAATGAATGAAACGCTCATGATATCCTTCCATCCCTGTCCGCTCGTTTCAAGGGTAAAAGTGTGCTAAACCTTAAGCGAAAACCGTGAAAGCGTTGTTTGTAGACAGCTTTACGTACCCTCATATGAATTAAAATGATTAAAAGGTTTATTGAAGGTAACTCGAGAGAATTCTTACAGGAACCGATCATTAGTGATCTTACACCTTTTCGGTGTGAACTAATATGATACCGGACGCCACCGACCTTTTCATATAGTCACTTATAATATCTACACGTGTCAATCCAATGCGTTATTAATGGACATATAGACAATGTAAAATGTTATATACCAATTGTTTTCATTGCACACGCTCACCGAGAGCAGTCGAAAATGCCCCAATAAATATTTGTTTACTGCACAAATAGCCGCGTATCCACCTCTCTTCGCTATTCCAAAGCTGTCTTTACGAGCTGAGTTGGGGGTACTGCAAGAGTGAATAAGTTGCCAAGCTATTCAGAACAGTTGGAGCTTTGGCGGAACAAATGGTCGGAGCACGCGGCCAACCCGTCGTCTAGCTCCTTCAGAAGCGGAACTTTAGAGAAGCTTAAAGCACCTATAGCCATAAACTTATAGTCATACACTGCCCCCTCGCGGTTTGCAAGGCAGTCCGCTGACCTAAATTTTGCTGGAATGTCGCTGGGGTACGTTCCAGTACCTCCTGGATCTAGATGAATTGAGGAGATACACACGAGTTACGGGACGGACATACCGAATGACGCTTAATGCGCACATTCTACTCAGGGGTCCAAAACCAAGAAAAATACAGAGAATGTTGCCGCTCATTCGTTGGGAAGACACTGGGCTCAGGATGCATAACTCAGTGGAGACCTAAGCCGAAAATCGCCAAAAATTCGCCATGTCGCCATTCATAATTTTAGGTCGCCATGGGCCTCTCAAATTCGCCAATTTGGCGAAAAGTAGCCACTATTGGCAACCCTGGCACAAGGCATCATTAATAATCATCATCAACAACTAATATCCTCTAGCGGGCCGGGGCCGGGCCTGGTCATGAAAACGCGCATGCTTGATAAGTTTAGTAATGAACGCCCGGGTCCAGGCCGGCCCTAAGCTTGGTACCACCGGCCTGGGCTGGGCTCGGGCTGGGTTCGGTCATGCACACCCGGGCCCGGGCTGGGTTCGTTATGTACGACCGGGCCCGGGCCGGGCCATGGCTTGAAACCACGGGCCCGGGCTGGGCTCGGGCTTCATAAAGCGGGCCTGGGCCGACAAATCAGGCCCGTGCAGAGCTCTACATCCTACTGCGAAAAGCCACAGGTAACAAAGAACTGTATGAAGGAAATACGTGAGAGAAAAAATCTGACTATACACTCTTTTTGGAATCACTAAGATTGAGGAACCTATCAAAAATTTTAACGTACATAAAAGCAAGGCCTATTCTGATGTGAGGAACTATCTAAAATCATTTTAACTCTGAGATAATTAAAAATCAGTCTTAGCGTGGGAGAGATTTACACTGTAACAATCTAAGTGGCACCATTATCTTACAATCTTTATGTTGCAAATAAAACTGAACTAAAGTGTTCTTGGAGGTCAAGCACACTATTCCTGCCAAGCATCAAACCAAACACTTGCTGCAATCGAGACAAAGTTGAAGTGCCTGCAGATCCATTTGAGGTGAAGTGCCTTTGCAACCACCTAACCATGGGAGTGCCTAACTACCTGCTGCTGTTTTTCTAAAGCCAGGGGAGTTTGATTGCTGCTGACCACAAAAGATCTCTTTTCTTGCAACACCGAAATAAGCTCCTTTCTCTTGGTGCAACCAGTAAACTTGGAATTAATGAAATTACAATAACTAAATTACTTTTTACTGTAAGGCAGGCCTATAGCCCAGGGACGGGGGTGGCGGGGTGTACGAATTACTGAAAAATAGGTGCTTTCCTTAAGTAATCAAGGCCTTCAGCAATTGCCCCACCACCGATAAAAATTCCTGGCTATGGGCCTGGAGTAAGATGATAAATTACTTTTGTGGGCTGGTAATTTAGTATGTAATGAATTACTTAAAGTGAGTACTTCAAGAAAATTACTCATTACTTTCCCAATTACTTTTGATTAAAGTACAGCATGTCTACATCCCCTAAGTTATGGCATAAAAGAATGGACCAAAAACAGAAATAAAAATAATAATGACAAGGTAATCTGTGTGCCAAACCTCAATTGTGAAGGTGAGCAAAGATCTCAGAGATTTCAATGTATTTATGCTGAAAGCAAAGTTTCCATAGTTAGTGCACGAATGAACTTTTGTTGGAGCAATTTCAAGGTAATTTCATTACTTTTCAGAATTAATAGTAAAGCAACGTCATTACTTTAGGCCTGCTATATTTTGTAGTGTAATTTAATAACATTTTTGAAAAGTCATTGTAATGTAAGTTATTTACTTTTAGGAGCAATTTTGCCATCTGTGGCCCACAAGATAAGTGAGACGGAGCATCTATTGCCTGTACTGTGCTTGTGTGTTCAATTTTTTATTTCTTCATGCATGCCATTGTAACCTGCATCTACTGGACTTCTGTTTAAGATTGTGGCTGAATGACTGTCGGCTCAAGCTTTGTGCCATTGTTCATGCAAGTTGAGGGCTCCCTGTGTGGTGCATTTTATGTGGAGTCGAATGCTACCTGAAGGGTCATAACAGGAAATTTAAACTGGAAGTAGTACAAAACTGCATTCCAGTGTCCAGCCATATATGACAAGAAAGAAGTCAAACAGTTCTATGTAGATGCTGAATGCAAAGCGTCCAAACCCAGTGCATCATATTCATCGGTGACTTTAATGCAAAACTAGCAAGAAAGAAATTGGGTAGGAGAATGAGTATTTGGTGGTAGGGGAGAAGTTAACCGCGGCCACTTTTTGGAAACATCAAGATGGCGATGGTCTCTTTGGTAGAAGGACTTGAATTCTTCCATCACTGTCTGTAGTCATCTGAAGATTTCTGCCACCACAGAAAAAGTAATAGCAGCGAGCAAATGTGTTTCCCTCATTTTTGATGGTTTTCAAGCACATTTCTTAAAACACCCTGTATATGTAAAGAAAAAAAGAGCATGATGTAATTGTATTTGTAATGTTTATAGCGCTACAGGTTATGGATAAGTCTGTCAAAGTGATAAGACCTAGTTGATAGCCCACTCACTGGTCTCCTGCATAGATGGCTGCCATTGTGAATATGCATGGGTGAGGAAAGGGGATAGGCAGCTTGCCTGCTCTGCTTACCAGTGTGTTGAGCCTCTTGAAGAACAATTCCAAAGCCTCTCATCATATTTATAGAATTTATGCCCATCCAGTGATTAAAGGGGGACACAAAAATTTTGGTTCGTAGTTTTTTTTGCTGCAGTATGTTACTGGGGGGCCTATTAGTCGTAACGCGGCACATTGCTTGCTGCAGTACGTGACAGGTGATTAATTAGTCTGTTTATTACCAACTGGTCTCAGTTTCAATTTTTATTTACTCATACTGTTAGACGTTACAGAGTGGTTCAAAAGCAGCACTTCTACAAGTAGTAAATTACATGGAAAAAAAGAAACAGTTGAAAAGAAAGAAAAAAAACTACATAAGCAAAAACAAGTCAACAAAAGAAATCGTAAATTACATTGATGAAATTATACAGCACCATAAATGCAAAGTTAACAGGCAGTGTTACCAAGCATGAGCGAACAGAAACACAAAGCTGTACATGAGCGAAATATTCTGTATGTGCACTAATCAAATAATACAAAACTAACAATACAGTGCTAACGATAGAGCTCAGAGACGCCTACAAAATGGAAAGCATGCATACATGCATGCGTCTTTAATGTCGTGTTATTTTGAAATTATTCTGCATTGGTGCTTTCTCATGTTAATAGTGGCAGTTCATTCTATTCTTTAATGGTTCTTGGGTAGAAGGAAAATGCGTAAGTGTAAATGTGCATCGGAGGCATTTGGAAAGTACCATCTTTGCTTCTTCACAATGTTCTGCCTTGTCGTTAACGTTGCTATGCACCTGCATTCAGCGAGCATGGGCAAGTTCAGCAAACTGAGCATTTTGGAGACAGAATCTGTATGAGAGTATCGTGCTAGCATAAACCTTGCTGCTTGACATTGAACTCTTTCCAGTCTCTGAAGTAACCCTGACTGATAAGGGTCCCAGATTATGCTGGCATGGGCCGAACACAGGTTAAATAAGCTGTTAGTTTTACTGACTGTGAGGCTAAACGTAATTTCTGTTGCAAGAAACAGACCTTTTTTTCCGCAGTTTCGCATATTTTTGTAACATGGTAAGACCAGCTTAAATTCGTGGATATATTTACGCCGAAATATTTCAGCACAGAGGTATCACAGACCCAACGCAACCTAAAACAAGACTGTACACGCCAAGGCGCGCGAGCTCGCGAACCGCACCGGCAACCATCGTCTATGGGGCAACACCAAAGACCGCTTGACGAGCTACAACGAAATTACCAAGGCCCTCTACTTGACCCGCCAAACCTTTCCTTGGTCCAGCAACAAGCTGAACAGGACGCAGGCAGCGGCCCTCAGAGAACTGCAGACGCACACATACGCCAACCCTGTACTGTGTAACAGACTCTACCTGAATACATACCCGACAAATCTATGCAAGGTCTGCCACACTGAGGTCGCCACATTAATTCACATGCTCTGGGACTGTAACAAAAACCCGCAAGGAACCCTTCCGCCGCGGTGGGCCGCTGCCTTGCGCAGCCCCAGCCTCGGTGAGCAACTTTGGGCCGTCCAGCAGACCCACGAGGCGGTGGTGAGGCAAGGCCTCGACCTAAGGCCGGGTCGGCAAAAGCTCTGCAGGACTAACAATAAAGTTGTTAACAACTAATCAACAGTAGAAAGTATCGAAAAATTCACTGTGTAATTAGTCGAAGATACGATTTACTTTATTCGTTACGTGCAATGAAACAGTATTATTCTCATTTATTTTCATTTTCCATTTGTTGCACCATTTTCCTACAGTCCTAAAAGTGTCACTGAGGAATTGCTGATCTTCCAGGCTATTAATTTGTCTGTACAATACACAGTCATCGGCGAAAAGTCGTACCATGATCCTTTCGTCAATTTCATAGGCAATATCATTAATATAGACTAAGAATAGCACCGGGCCTAACACAGATTCCTGTGGGACACCTGACGTCACATTCAATGGCTTTGATTTATTGTGTCACATTTCTACATATTGTGTTCTGCCCCAAAGGTACGCGGTTATCCATTTTACTGTTTTTCCATTTATTCCCATAAATGTTTGTTCCACCAGCAATTTTGCATGTCGGCATCTGTCTTGATCTGCCTGTCGGCAGATAAAGACGGATCGCGTATATCAGCTTCTTTTTGTTTGACATCATGGCAAACTCATTGTTTCAAGAAGCTGCGTTGTGGAAAGGCACTGTCTGAATCCAGGTTGGTTTGGAAAAAAATGTGTTGGCGTTTTCAATGTGCGTGTAAATTGACTTGGCTACAACTTGTTCTAGGAGCTTGCAGCAAACACAAGTCAGTGATATTGGAAGATAGTTTGCAATTAAATATCTCCCAATTAACTACCTTCCAAATTAACTGCCTGTCGCCAGACTTGTTGCACAGGTATAACCTTTGCCTTAAGCCAACATCAGTGATTCGGCATTCTGCAAGTGATGCGTCAAATATAATGAGCAACCCATTCTGCATACCTGCACAGAAATGCGTTCGGTATCTTATCGGGGCCTACTGATTTTTTTTATGTCAGTATTCAGTAGTAGGACCACAATTCCCTCATATGAGACTTCAACATCTGGCTCTTTTTTTCAAGTGAGACAATGGAGAGAGAGTGGATTTGATACTGGATTGTGATGGAGCAGAAAACACAGACTGAAAGAACTCATTGTAAGAAGCAATCACAGCAGGATCAGTAACCACAGTGCTATCCACTACAGCGCTAAGTGACTCGTTATCCTTTTTCGACGTGTGATGCCAAAATATATCAGGAGACGTCGTCATGAACTCTGTCAGTAGTTCCTTGTAATGTCTATTTTTGGCTTCAGTAATCATAGAACGCAGTTGTGCAGACAACTCGGTTGTTTTTGTTCAGTCTTTAGTTACTTTCCGTCTCTGGCGGCTTATTCTATGCTTCACTTCAATTATTTCTCTGCTTATCCAACGGATCTGCTTAGCTTTCCTTCTTTTCCGGAGCGGTACCACATTTGTGATACAATGGAAGATAATATGCTTGAACAATTCCCACATGGCATCGATGGCACCTTGAGAATCAAAATTGTCTAGTGAAAATCACATGTAGTCAATGATACTTGTGTCATCGGCCTCGAAAAAGTTGGTAACATTCGTAATCACCTCTTCAAGTTTTGACGTTGTTTCATTATGTGTTATCTGGACAAAGACAGCTTCGTGATCAACTGACACTTCGAACTGATCAAAGCGCCTGTCAAGGAATGCCACATCAGATGTTCTTTCCCCTTATTTCGCATACTTTGGCAAGCAACTTGTGAAAGGTCATGGGTGAATGCAATGTCAAGGAGTGAATCACAGTGTGCCTGACACTCTGCTGTGATCATGTCAGAGTTGATTGCAGGTAAATTGAAGTCACCGATTAGGAGCAGCTGGCAGTTGCGCTTTTTGTTTGCTTCTGAGTAGCTCTGTATCGACTCCATGAAAGAGGTGAGTTTGACGCTCGGTAAACTGTACTGAGGAGGTCTGGTGACACTTCAATTAGCATTTCACACCAAAAAATTTTCGTGTCCTAGGATACTGCCTAGTGTTTTAAATTCAATATCTTTTTTCATTTCATTATTATTGCAACGCCGCCTCCTCAAAACTGTCGATCCCGACGCACTATCTTGTATCAGGGAGGTATTATCTCATTATCTTGAATCTCTGAATGCCACCACGTCTCCGTGATCGTAACAACATGAGGATCATAAGTGACTAAATTCTAAGCCTGCATAGTCTTATTGACAATACTTCTAGCATTAAAGTTGACTAGCTGGAATTCCTGATGCCATCTCTGTTTCGTTCAGTCCTGGCTTGTTGGTGACAGCATGCTGCTATTACGCTTGACTTTGACTCTACCATTCTTTTCGTCATCCCAACTGTACATATCAGTATCGATTAACAGTTTATCATAATCAAGACATACACGCTGGTCTCATTTTCGTTCATCCTGCACAGAATTCCAGAGAAGCTTGCGTTTGGCAACTGTTTCCTTACTGTAGTTATCAGCAATAGTCATACTATTTCCCTTTAGTTTTCTACAGTTTTTATATACCATATTTTTCGATGTATAAAACGCACTTTTTTTTTTCGATATTTTTGCTGGTGCGTTTTATACAACGGTGCGTCTTATATACGCAAAAAGTCATGCAATTCTGCGAGACCAATATGTCCATATTTCATTCACAAGTACAATAAACTGAGCACGAGGTGTTCGTAAAAAGATTCCAATCTTGTTACAACAACGAAGCGGCTGTGGTCTTAGATGTCAGCTACTTGCTGTTCAAGCAGTGCGGCGACCACGGAAATTACGGCCTCGGTAAAAGCCACCACCGTTACGTACACTATTGTACTGTTCGAATTGTTTGTTCTTAAACGAAGCAATAAACCCACAGAACTGAGGCAGTAAATAAAAAAGGGCACCACAACGTTTCATTGTGGTGCTCGTGCGAGACGTCGCTGCAGTCCAGCAGTAGTTGCAGCTTCCCGCTTCCGGTTGCCATTTATGTTTTGAATGCGTGTGTGTAGGTGTTAACCATGTGGCGCGATTGTTGTTTATGTGTTTCCGCTGAGCCTGACAATGCCGTAGAGGCAACGCCAATGACGTGCTTCAAGGTGCCTACAATGCCGCGTAAAAGAGTTACTCAGACGCTGACAACGGCAGCCGAGCAATGATGCCAACTGAGGTGGAAGAACTTTTAACAGTCTGCTGGAGGATGTAGCTTCGAATCCACTGGAATAAATGTTGGTTTTTTACACCTTAGGACAGCATTATTTAAAATGCTTTATGCAGCTGCTTACAGATATTCAGTGCCGTGCGTGACTACGCATTTCACAATGAATGTACTCTACATGCGTCGTTGTTTTATCATGTTCACAGAGTTAAAAATAGATGCGTCTTATACAGAGGTATGTCTTATATATCATTCTTTCCCATTATATATTAACTTATGTATTATTTTTTCCCATTATATATCATTTCTATATCATTTTTTCGCAGATGAATTTCCCACGATCCTATTGTAGTATCTGGTGTCGACAGTGTCGCTGACAGGCACTTCCCAGTTGAGAACGGCCTTATGAGGATCCTGTCCGGCGATACACGTGTTGAATATATTGTCATGGCAAAATGCGCAGACCAACAGCACCTGTTCAAGAAACGGAGGACGAGTTACTGGTGACATGGTTGCTGCGGTGCCACCGTACTCACTGATGCAGGCTGCTGAATCCGCTGGCTGTATAGGGCTGGATGAATATCCCACGATCCTTCAGTAATATCTGGCACCAAGGTCGTCGCAGACAGGCACTTCTCAGTTGAGAACAGCCATATCAGGAACCGGTCTGGTGATACACGTGTTGAATACGTTGTCGTGGCAATATGTGCTGATCAACAGCACCTGTTCAAGAAACGGAAGACGAGTTATTGGTGACATGACATCTGCAGTGCCACCATGCCCACTGGCAGAAAGTAATGGGAGAGCTCTGAGAACAACAAGCCGCCGGGTGCAACTAACACCGTCTAGCATGTGAAATGGTACACAGAACTGTGATGCAATTCTGCACTGCCTGCGTCATCTGCTGGCGTTCTTTCGCCTGCTCGACGTGCTGTGCTGTCATCATTGCCGTCGTCATCATTATCATCATCGTCTGGTGGCAATGACCTTCGTGAGGCTTCCAAACTTTCTGCACATTCACTGCAGGCACGGACTCATGAGCAGCCACTGAATAGTAGCCTGCTGGCGCAAGCACAGCAAGGAAGGAAGGAACAGGAGAGAAAGGAAAGGCAGGGATGTTAACCAGCCTAGAGGGACTGGTGCTACCCTGCACTGGGGTAAGGGATGGGGGAGATATAAAGATAGGGAGAGGGAGGAGAGCATGCACGCACAAAAAGTCACACATATCTAACAGTCGTAGTAACGTCGTTAGTCTATAACCGCCGGTGCAAGTCTGATGCCTTCAAGAAGTTGAGCAGTGCCTTTGTCGCCTTCACCCGCGATGACCTCTCAGGACGACATTCCAGAATGGTTTCTGCCACTATCAGTCTGGGATCTATACGAGCAAGAGTGACTGCGAGTGATTTTATCTGCGCATTGTAGCGAGGACAGTCGCAGAAGATGTGCTGTAGTCTCTCTTCGCTACCACAGTTGTCACAAAATGGGTTGTCAACCATTTCGATTCGAAAGGAGAATCACTTTGGGAAAGCCACCAGTTAGGTTCTTCTCGTTTGTTCCACTCGCCTCGCTGGTTGCGCGACATTTGTTACTGCCGCCAAGGAAGCTGAAGACGAGAACTTTTCATCTGCTGGCACCTTGAGGAAACGACCGCTCCGACATCATCTGGATAGAGACGTTTATTCGTTTCTCTTCTCCCCCTTACTGTCGCTGCACCCCTCGTTTTATTCCCTGTCTCCCCACTCAAACACCTTACAATCCAATCGGAAAGCAGGAATAACTCTCTCCTTGTTTCCCGGTCGGCTGCCGCTGAAAACACCAGGCCCGGATTCTTTCTCGCCACCTCCTCGCAGGAATCACCGCCTCTCGCCCGCTCGTCGGTTCGCCGCCACCGCTCAGCTCCATTTCACCCCGGTTTCCAGAATGTTCGGCCTCAGGCGTTGACGGGTCGTCAATACAATAGGCCCGTGCATCATTGCCGCTGCTTTTGGCTGTCACAGCGAAGGCGCAAGTGTACCTTCCGTCCCTGTAGCCCGGCTAGGCCATGGTCTCCTGTACGGCACCATAATTGAACCCCTCGGGAGACGTGAGTCCTTGCATCCTTTGTGACCAGCGGACAGTCGTCGTTCCACCACCCGGAACTACCGCTTCCGTGTTGGCGCGGGCACGCCGGCCGCGGGGCGGGTAACAATATGAAGGTATTCGGCGAACGTACGAAGTTCGACCCCAACACCTCCCCTCCAACTGTGTTGCACTGTATCTATGACATGCGACACACACACAACCGCATATTCACACATGTTCACTGACTCGACACATGAGGCACCACTGTCACTCGTACCACATTGACTCTGTCGCGCGCACGCGCTGACAAAGCATGCACCCACCCTTAACTCGCTGTCCCTTTTATGCATCACCGTTAGGAGTCACCAACCGCGACATTGCGTCAGCATTAGCGTTTAGACACCCCTTTTTGTGTTCAATTTCCAGGTTATACTTCTGTAACGCCAACGCCCAGCGTGTCAGCCTCGCGCTCTGCGGAGTGGTTAGAGTCAGAAATTTGAGTGGGTTGTGATCGGTAATCACCTTGATTTTAGCGCCAAAAAGCCAACCGTCCAACTTCCCCAGTGCCCAAATGATTGCATAAGCTTCCTTTTCTATGGTGGCCCATCGGGTCTGAGTCGGGCTAAGCTTCTTGCTCAGAAAAGCGATAGGGCGCTCCTTGCCCTCCCGATCCTGCTGTGCCAGGCACGCACCAACCGCGTAATCGGACGCATCTGTGGCGAGGATAAATTCTTTCCTCGGATCTGGGGCTTGCAACGCCGACGCCTGCACTAGACAGTTTTTCACCTTGTCAAAAGCTTCCTGCGCCTCTGTATTCCAAGGTAATTCCTGCGGAATACGTCGGCCAGTTAGGTTGGTCAGAGGCATAACGACTTTAGAGTACTCGGGCACGTAGTCCCTATAATAGTTGGCTAGCCCTAAGAAACTCTGAAGTTGTCCCTTCGTTTCGGGAGCCGGGATCTCCTTTATCGCTCGGACCTTCTGACTGACTTAACTCTGTCGGGCGGCTCCTTCGCTAGCTTCTTCCAAACTACTTCGAAGCTTCGCAATATATTCCGCTGCTGGCATGCCCAGTGATTCCGGAATTTCCCAGTCCCCTGACCAAGTCCTTCTGGGAATGGATAGGGGCCCGTTCGGCACCCGCCCGTACATGAGCTCGAACGGTGACCGCCCTGTAGTCGCGTGTGGAGCCTCACGATATGCCCATAACAAAAACGGAATCATCCTATCCCACTCGCGCCCGTGTTCACTGACCATGTGAGAAAGCATTCTTTTGAACGTGCCGTTCCAGCGTTCCACTAAGCCGTTGCTTTGCGGGTGATCAGGTGTGGAAAACCTCGGTGTTGCCCCCAATCTTTGCAACATCTCCTGTGTCAACCTTGACGTAAAGTTGGTGCCCTGATCTGAGCAAATTGTCTCTGGCACCCCATGTTGAGAAAATATCTGCAGTAGCGCGTCACATGCAGCCTTTGCCGTTAGTGAACGGAGGCATACCACTTCTGGCCATCTGGTATGTAAGTCTACGACACAAATAGCATAGCGGTGACCTCTAGCCGAAGGGGGTTCCATAGGACCGATGCAGTCCATGTTTACTGTCTGAAACGGCGCGCTGGGCCTGGCCAGGGGCGTTATCGGAACCCTATCTATCTGCCTCGTCGGAGATTTCACCTGGCAACCATGGCACGATCTACAGTACTCCTTTACGTCTCGCGACATCTGCGGCCAGTAAAATGAGCTTTTCACCCGTTGTAGTGTTTTCCGCTCTCCTAAATGACCTGCCCATGGTGAATCGTGAGCCATTTTCAGCACTTCTTTGTGCCTGTGCGATGGTAGCACTAGCTGTTTGCAGATGCGACCGGCGAGGTGTTCCTGATGATATAATAGCTCGTCCTGAACAAACATACCATGCGTTCCGGCCTTTGCCTGCGCCCAAGCGTCTCGCAAAGCCGGGTCTGCTTCCTGAGCCTCACGAAACTCCTGTCGTTTGCTTTTGACCGGCTCGGAACCTCCGCTGTTGCTCTCCGCGGTTATGACGCACACAATCGCCCGTTGCTCCTCGCATGCCCCGTCTGACAGCTCTACTGCGGCTTCGGTCTCCTCGACTGCTGAACACTTGTCTGACACTATGTCGCGTTTAACCCTTTCCTCGAGAAGTTGTGCGTAATCGTTGGGCGTGATCAGCGCGTCGGTGCCGTCTAGCAGCTTATCTGTGATTGCACAAAGCACGGCAGACTGCACCGCCTCGGACATCACGTAAGGACTTCCTTCAGTGGCTATGAGCGGCACGTAAGCCAACTCAGCGGTCACCTGCTGCCCGAACGCTCCCGTCAACTTTATCTGCGAACCCGTACCATTGTACTGAGGTACCACTGCCTTTCTAATGACGCTCACTTCTGCTCCTGAGTCTACCACGGCGTTTAATGATCGACCCGAGCTCTTAAGCGTTACCGTTTCCAGTGAGGGTTGTTTCTGCTCTTTACACTGCCACAACCTGTCTGTCGTTGCTATTCCTAACCCGAATGCAGAAGCCGTCACTCTCGCGACCACTGGACCGTTTTGTTGTCCTGCTGGCCTAGTGCCTTGCCTTGCACCTAAGCCCTTATTGGGGCAATTCCTGGCAATGTGGTCGGTTCCCTTGCACTCAAAACATCGCCTTTTCCACTTTCCGTCCGTGGGTGTATCTATAGATGCTTTAGCTTTCTTTTGCCACTCCTCGACATTCGCCTTCTTTTGTGCTGCCTTGCACTTTTCACTCTCCTTGAATCTCTCCGCGAGCCTAGCCACACCACTGGGTAGCAAAAAGGCCTCCTGTTGATTACAAACGACGTGCGCTCTCGCTTCCGGGCTCAAACATTCTTTCAAGCGATCCGCGACCGCTAGCTGCTTGAGTTCCTCGAACGTGCCTACCTTTGAACTCTGGACATAATAGTCGAAATAATTCTCAAGGCGCACGGCAAACTGATCCCAGGATTCCTTTTCTCCCTTTTTCGATCCCGCAAATAGCCTCTTGTACTCCGCCGCCGAAAGCCTGAGACCCTCCAAAATGCTTGACTTAAGCTTAACGTAAGCTTTTCGCTCCTCTGCTGTCAGCCTGCACAGCAGCCCACGCGCCCTTTCGCTTAACTGTGGCAAAACTAGCCCGGCCCACCATTCGCTCGGAACTTCATACGACTCGAGCGTTGCCTCAACATCCTCGAACCACATTGGCGCAAGTGCCTCTTGGTTCGGCATTGGTGCCAGTACACCCTTTAACAAACTTGCGAATTTTAGTCGCCTGTCTTCCTCCAACCTTCTGCCGAGCGATAGGCTGTCATCGCCCTCGTTGGACGCCGCCCGATCACGGGCTCGTAGCCGCTGGCTTTCCAGCATCAAGCGCTGCTTCTCCGTTTCCGCCTCAGCAATTTTCAGTTGAAGCTGTAGCAGCGCTAGCTGCTGTTCCGACGCCGTATCTGACGTGCCACTACCATGACCCCCCGTGCCGCTGTCGGCGACTCCCAACGCCTGCAAGTTTCCTGCCCCGTCCCCGTTCATTTCCGGGTTGTCCCTTTCTCTGTCTCGCAAGTTGTAATGCTTTATCATCGCTTGCGCCCAACAGAAAATCAAGAGGTACCCGCCTGAAGTAGCCTTGCGGTGCACTCTTCCTCCTCGGAATCCGGTGGACTAGCCTTGCTTCGTTGGTCCCGCAGCGCGGTAGTCAGTTGAAGGTGGTTGTCGTCAGTCTCGGCCGATGTCGCTCCCCGCTGTCCTCCTCAGTTCAGCCATGCAGATCCTGCTCGACTGCGCCAGTTAGGTTCTTCTCGTTTGTTCCACTCGCCTCGCTGGTTGCGCGACATTTGTTACTGCCGCCAAGGAAGCTGAAGATGAGAACTTTTCATCTGCTGGCACCTTGAGGAAACGACCGCTCCGACATCATCTGGATAGAGACGTTTATTCGTTTCTCTTCTCCCCCTTACTGTCGCTGCACCCCTCGTTTTATTCCCTGTCTCCCCACTCAAACACCTTACAATCCAATCGGAAAGCAGGAATAACTCTCTCCTTGTTTCCCGGTCGGCTGCCGCTGAAAACACCAGGCCCGGATTCTTTCTCGCCACCTCCTCGCAGGAATCACCGCCTCTCGCCCGCTCGTCGGTTCGCCGCCGCCGCTCAGCTCCATTTCACCCCGGTTTCCAGAATGTTCGGCCTCAGGCGTTGACGGGTCGTCAATACAATAGGCCCGTGCATCATTGCCGCTGCTTTTGGCTGTCACAGCGAAGGCGCAAGTGTACCTTCCGTCCCTGTAGCCCGGCTAGGCCATGGTCTCCTGTACGGCACCATAATTGAACCCCTCGGGAGACGTGAGTCCTTGCATCCTTTGTGACCAGCGGACAGTCGTCGTTCCACCACCCGGAACTACCGTTTCCGGGTTGGCGCGGGCACGCCGGCCGCGGGGCGGGTAACAATATGAAGGTATTCGGCGAACGTACGAAGTTCGACCCCAACACCACCCGTAGCCATAAATGGCAAAGCAGAGTGGCATCATTTCGGCGTAGTACCGTAGGGGTCTGAAGACGTAAAGTGGTCGGGCAGTGGCGGTGGTGTTTGTGCAGTCTGCTTGCTGTGTTACAAGTGCAGGAAGTCATTTCTTGTGCGGCAACTCGAAGTTGGCTAGCAGCATCGGTCCTTGATAGGGGTATTATCTCAAGCCTGTCACCTTGAAGAGCTGATCGAGCAGCATTGTCGGCGTGTTCATTGCCTAACAGGCCGCAGTGACTTGGCAGCCACTGAAATGTCACGTGGTGTCCTTTCTATAACGAAGTATGGAGGAGATACCTAACCTTGAAGCCCAACTGCTCGTATGGTCCGTGCCATACAGTCCGTGCCATACATTGCAGGGCTGCCTTTGAATCGCAGAAGATTGACCATCGGTGAGGCTGTTCGCAATCGACTACACAAAGTGCAGCGCGAAGAGCAACAAGTTCTGCTGCCGTCGATGTCGCTGGATGGTCTGTCTTGAAACTGACAATAACTTTCGCTGGGACGACCACTGCTCCGGACGAACACTGGAGGGTAGTTGAACCATCGGTATAAACATGCACGTGATCAGCGTACTTCTTGTGCAAAAGAATCAGAGATATCTGTTTCAGCACTGGAGATGAGAGCTCAGGTTTTTTTCTGAGTCCCGGTACGCTGAAGTGCACTTCAGGTCGAATGAAGCACCAAGGAGATATTGCTCTCTTAGATGCGGGGCTGAAGCCTGACAGAAGGTGGGCAGAATGGTTTGCAATCGTTGCACAATACTATGCCTGTAGCCTTTCTGAAGGCAATGTTGCAAGGTGGTGGCAATGGGCCCGGGAAAAATGCCTGATATGAGCTCTCAAGGCTTTCACCGCGATTCACATGTAAACCAATGACGCACTATGCCATTTCTATTGAAGGGCGGACCATTGCTTATGCCCGAAACCACAAATTGCAAGCACAGCAAAAGTGCAATGGCAACTATGATGTCATCATACTAGATGCACCAGCTCGGAGCTTAGCCGCAGGGGTGACATCTCGGAAGTTGGGGGTCACCTTCAGGTTACCTTAGATGATGTAAATCTTGCAAGGTGGGTTGTATACCGCTGGATAGTGCACGCCAACTTCAAAATTTGTATAAATTACCTTCCAAGCTATATTCGCTATTAAGATGTGGTAGATGTATATGCATGTTCACAGAAATCAATCCCGCAGGCTATCTCGGCTGTGAAATTTTGTGCTTGTACCCCTTTAAATCAGACTCTGATACCTAAATCAAAATCAAAATTTAAAAGAAAAGACACCAGTTCTTTCAAGAACGGATCCTAAAACCCCTGAAAAGATGCTAGAGCATGTCACAACCTCTGCTTTATCTTTGAATCCGCACAGTGAAAAACGCTAGCAACTTCCTATGTCTCTCAGTGATGCTTTCACGAGTGTCTGTGATGAAACATCTTTTCGTGTGCAGGCACAATGTTGGCTGTGGACTCTGGCTTGGTATGGGCCCCTGATGAGCAAGAAGGCTTCAAGCTGGGACGAATTGTTGACATTGGTGGCGAAACAGTCACAGTCCTTCTTAATGGTGGCACTCAGGTGAGCATGTGCTCAAGTATGGGAATGCAGCACCCAATACGAGCAAGAAGTTTAACACAATGTGTCTCTAAAGAGTGTGTCTAAGCATTTTTAATGCGATAGCGTTAAAGAGCACGTTTCACAGAAATTCTGGCATTGGTGTTTGCGTCGGTGTCGTCTTCGTTGGTTGTGAGCAATAAATCGAGAAAGATGCAAATAACCTAAATAATAAAAATTTTAGGTTCGAGTGAGAATCAAACCCAGGCCTTCAGCGTGGCAAGTAGGTGTTCTACAGTGGAGCCATGCCATTGCTTGAAACTTCTTCGGAAAAAATATTAGGTGTATGTCATGTAGTGGGAAGAGGCTCCTTAACGCATTTAACATTGCGTGGCGGAAGTTTAGAATTGCACCGGTTGTCAAAACACGTGAATTGCCCAACGAGCAGGTGTTTTAAAGGCCCACTCATTACAAAGCGCCCAGACATATTTAATCATCATCAGCAAAAGCACCAACAAAGTGAGCACCTGCGTAAATTTGCGTGTTTCCTTACGGACGCGTAGTGGGCCCTTCACTGATTCGCAAAAGGGTGAATTACGGCGTAGTGGCATCTTGCAGCTGTACTTGCAGTAGGCATTTTAGGTTAGTTTGGAACGGCTAATGTTTGCGCGCACAGATGTTCGTTTCCTTGCAGTATGGTTGAGGCATCCACCGAGAACCGAAGCCAGGCTAGCAATTGAGAAGGCGATGCATCTGGGGCCTGATTACGCGGTCGCGTTCTACTCTTGAAGGGGGAGCTCAAACTTTCTCAAAGTCTTATTTTCCAGTGGCCTTTCTGCCCACATATAGTAGGTGGGAAGTACACTCCCATTGCCTGCTTAAAGGATTCGGTATACTAGTTTAAACGGACACTAAAGAGAAAATAGATTTTTCTCATATGAGTATTTCACAATTACAAAATCTCCACGTTTGCAGCAAGAAGGCTATTGGTAAGTGAGAAAACGCGTAAAAAGAAAATCTGGGTGGCGAGGCCACCTTGAAATTCCTGCACCAAAGGTCGTGACATCGTAGATTTTGATCACGTCTACTAGGGCCAACGTGGTCCCTAATTGGTAAAAATGAATTATATTGCATTCTAAGGGGGCCATATACTTAACATTAACACTAACGTTCATGAAATTTCAATGAGCCAATGTCGCCGAAACACTAAAAATACAGTTTGAAATCTGTGGCGTCACGCGCGGCAATTTCAGCGGGAAATTTAAAAATGAAACTTTGATCTTGATTTTCTCTTCTATTAATAAGACTATGATGGTGAAATTAATGGCAATAGAGTTTTCAAGGTATAATTTATCTGTCCAGACTGATTCATTGTTTCAATTTAGTGTCCCTTTCATGCATTCATTGTGTGTCAGTTGCCCAAAAAATAATGTAATTGAAGAGCCGTCATATCCCAGCTTGATTTTAGAACTGTTGTCTGTGCTGTACAAGCAGTGTGGTTAAAGGGACACCCTTGTGTTAGTAATTTACCCTTTCAGAATCTAATCATGAAAACATGCGAAAAGGAGCCGCCTTGAAGTTCCTGCATCAAGTTTCTTATACTTGATTGATTCCACAAATGTTTTGTGGCAGTCGATTCGTGAAGCAATAAACTTTGACAAGTAGGTCATACAATGATTACCTGGACAAGTGTTGCAGGGCCCCTATAAGGGGGTATGGTAGGGTAGATCGACCAAAAAAGCGTCTTGATTTCATTACTAAAAAATGCGAGGCCTGCGTGGAAAGCGCAGCACAGTCACAGCGAAAGATGGAAGAGCGCCATTTCTAGAGCTCGTTATAAACTCTCTTGCGGCTACTAATACAAGTACACTAGCAACGTACCCACTACGCCACAAATCGTTATTTTTGTGAAGTTGGGAAGCACCCACCCCTACATTATTCGTCATTCTGCGGAGAAGCAAGGTTCCATCTGTAAGGCATTATGTGCACTTTGTCGATGCGACGGTTGATGACCATGAAGAATTATGGCTGAGCCCTTTGTAATGGGTTGGAAGCTTTAAATGACCCACTAGTTAAGTAATTCGCATTGTGTGTCGCCCGGTCGTTATTTAACTCTCCCACCACGCTTTATAACATACGTTAACGTGAGAAAGAAAGAGAGAGAGAGGGAATTAACTTTATTGAGACCCTGAGGAAGTGGATCATGGGAGCCTGATGGGCTTCCTTGGCAACCAATAGAAGTGCACTTGGGAGGAACCCACTACGCTATAAATCATCGTAATTTTTGTGAAGTAGGGAAGCAGCCACTATGCAATTTTTCGTCATTCTTTGGAGAACCGTGGTACCCGCTAAACACCTGTAAGGCATTATATGCACTTTGTTGATGCTGTGGCTGATGACGATAAAGAAATATGGCAGAACCCTTTGTAATGGGTTGGAAGCATGCAACAACTGACTCGTTGCGCAATTCGCATTGTGTGACGCCTGGTTGCAGAATTCGCGTTGTGTGACGCCCTGGTTGTTATTTTACTCTTCTCACACTACATTACATATGTTAATGTGGATCCTTCCCGGCTTGAAGCTTGTATAGGGTCTTTTTGCAACGCACTTTCAAGCACCGGCAGGGCTCTGAGGTAGAATACTGGGCTCCCACGTAGAGGGCCCAGGTTCAAACCTCGTTCCATCCTGGATATTTTTCTTATTTGCTTCTTTTTCTTATTTCGCGCGATACTGGCTACGGACACCGGCGGCGGCAAATACGGCTCCAAAAATGGCCCTTGTTGTGATCTCATTACAGTTTTCGCTGTAAAAATAATACACTCTGAGGAGCAAACCTGTGTATCGGTGAGCGCGTAGGAGCGGTTGAAGCCATTCAGAAATGGCACCAAAATCCGTGCCTCCTGACGGATGCAAGGGCTTGTTGACATGCTGTTTTCTATCATCATTTCTGCATATATGTATTTTCTTTTTGTTGTAAATATGGCTAGATCGGTTAAATATATTCATTTCCTACCATTTTCAAAGTTATTACTGCAAATTTTCCCAGTGGTAATGTTTTTGTAGCATAGTCATTGCTTTATGTTGCGAGCACTTTCCACCTGTGTTTTTAAACATAAAGGCGCGTTTTTCTCATGATCAGTTCTTTTTTAAAATTTTGATGTACCATTTCTGGAAAACTATCCCACCAATTGTGCTGAAATTTTCTCTGCTTAAATTCCTTCCACATAGTCTGAACCTACAACTTTGAAAAACTGTTTGAGTTTTAATTAAGAAAAAAATTAATTGGAAAGTCTCTTTTACGGCACGGGACATGTGAGGACAATATAATTTTTTTTCTCGTGAGATAAAGGTAGGAACCTTGTTTAAGAGCTAGGGGTTAATGCCACTGCCATGTGGAACTAGCGTGCCAGATTTCATGGTCATACTGTTTTTCATTTCTCAGAAAAGGTACATTTAATTTTACACCCCAGTATAAAAATTGGCACTTAAATACAAAATAGGAACAAAAGTTACAGGGTCAAAATCATGCATTGTCAAGGCCAGAACCTTTCTTATTGAGCATGCAAAGTTTCCCAATAAAATACGAAAAAGTTCCCAAGATATAAGCTGAAACCAAGATGACCCGTTTACTCTACCATACCCCCTTAAAACTTGTGCCGTGCAGAGGGCACCACCGTTCATGACTCGAAGCTTCTCATGCGAGGCTAATAGACCTTTTTCAGGCACATCAGCGCCACCAACGGGCGCGCAAGCGCTCATGGGAAAAGTGTGTACGCCGCAGCAGTCGCCGCGACGAGCGCGCGGGCCTCGCGCTGTAGCTTTCCGCGTGCACCGTGCTAGGACTTCTTGGACACAGTGAATTTGGCAAGGTGCAACTTGTTACTGCACAGTTCAATCACAAACTTCAGTCAAGCCGGTGGCATGATGCGAGCTTCGCGTCCGGGCCTTCAGGTGTCGATCCCATCGAAACGACGACAGCGCACCGCCGGCAGCGGTAATCGAAACGCCATCTAAGCCTTTTTTTCGCCGATTTTATTTGTAAGACTTCAGGTCAGTATGCACAAAAAACCGTTTCTCATTTAATTTTATGCTGTCAGAAGCGTGTATAGCGCGAAGGCTAAAAAGATTTGAAAGTGACGCACTTCTGGTGGCAGCGCGAACCAGAAAACAAATGGTCATGCCGCACGTGAAAGGGATGCGGATATGTTCATATCAGTTACAGACAGTTTGCTGAATACTGTGAACGAAGTGGTGCGACATCTTGAGCAGCAGAAGTGCAGGAACTTTAGCGGTATACCTTTCTTATACCAGCGAAGGCTTCGTGCAGTTGGATCTATTTATCATCCAACGCTGGACAGCTTCTGTGCTCCGGACATCTGTGTTGGGGCTATGTGTAGTACGTACCTTCTTTGCGTATAAACGCTTATGCATGCATGTTATTCGCTGGTATACATGCTAAAACGCTACTTACGTGTCCTTCATTTTGTGTAACCATCGATGCAGTCGCAATAAAATAATTTATTGCAGCAAGTTTGTGTGATCAGCGCTGTCATTTCGCTCGGCCTGTATGCGGCAGCACTGCTCTACTAAAGTAAGTATGCAAGATACCTGTGAGTACCTAATGAGTAATTGACTACAGTGTACATTATGGAAACGAGAAAAATTCAGGTAGTGTGGAGAGGGGGCTGCCGGAGCGAGCGGGGGCAGCGGCGACGCAGAAGCAGACGACGACGGCATCGTCTGCTATGCGGAACGCCAGCCGCCATATCAAAGCGCCCTTGTGCGTTTCAAACATATTTCATTTTATACACGGCTATAAAATCTACAAACAATATTCATAGTTCTTAAAACTAAAGTTCATGTGAAAAATGATAAAAGCTTTTTCTGTTGAGAGCAAGATAACATTTTTAATTGTTTTTGCAACTACTGTTAGAATCCAGACGGCGCTACCATCGGGTCCAAATTTTCGTCCCCATTGGCTCTATGGACATGTCACTCGCTTGCTTCAGTGTTTAGCTGCAACGGCCTCTCGACGATTTCCATCTGTCCCACTGTTGGACCAGTTGAGTGGCTCAGAAGCGTCACCTTTTATTTATTTATTTATTTTTGGCGCCAGCGTGCTTTACGGCCCAAATGAAAAAAAAAATACAACTCCGTTGCCTATGAAGTGCAGGAGTGGTCTATGATTCGCGGATGCATTTGGAATCAACGTCCATCAACACTGTCGACGAGTACAGTGTGAGGTTCTGATATTTAAAGAGTACATTAGAAAGTGTAGTCGGCATTTGGGGAAATGAGATACATTCATTGCGTCGCTCGCACCCTATATGTAATGAACGATAAGTGCCTACTTATCTTCGTTGGTGCTATAACTACAGGTTGGAATAATACTTAGAGTGAAAAAAGAAAGGAGCAATACAAGGAAGGAAATGCACAAACCAGCGCTCACACACAACTGAAAGTTTATTGCGCGCGTGTCATAAAGAGGCACAAAAAGTCAAACAACCAAGGCATGTGCTTACAGTCGATTATTAAAGCTGAATTCCTTGTCTTGTAACGAATGAGAAGGTTGACTGACACAAAGTGTGGCGTTATTTGTGACATGACATGCCTCCGAAATTTCTCGCGTGGTCCGATTAGGTTGATGGTACAAAATTACTGTGCTTTCGAAGATGGGTTACATTTTCTTGACTGACATAGCGATGTGAGATGAGACGGCTCCATTCAATGAATTTTGATGCTCGCTGAGGCGCGTATTAATACATCGTCCAGTCTGGCCGATGTACATGTGGACACAAGAAAGAGAAATTTGTAGTTAACTCCTACACAATCTACAAAACAATTGGCATGCCTCTGACCACATTTTTCTTTGCCCATCGCAAACCTCTGCGACCTTAATGCGACTAAGCTTATTTGGGGCGGCAAACACAACCTTCACCCCCACATCGCTTCCCTACGTTCTCCAGGCCATGCGACTTCTTATACATATGTGGAATAACTGCAATATTTCTAGTTTCTTCATTATTTACGGATGGAGGACGTCCGTGTTAATCTTTCTTTGCCATGCGAACAGATTTTCGCAAACCGATACTGCGATACGCAGGATATCCCGCCTCTTTGACCACTTTGCAGCTGGAAACTACTGCTCATCTTATGTGCGCAAGTTTTTTTCCAATGCAAGTGAATTCTAGTCCCATCCCTTCTTTAAACACATTTAGAATGTGCTCACTTCTTTGTACATCGCATGACTTGTCATTTAAAATCATCGGTATACCTGAACACTGTAACACCTACAGTTTGGTTAAAGGGGCCATGACACGGTCGTCCAAAGATTTGTGGTTTTCAGCGAAAACTAGAAGTAGAGGGTCTATTATACCTATACAGATTTCAAAAGTGGGCTGTAAACAAATATTTCCGTGCAAAACAAGCCCTAGTATCTCCGGCTCTAAACCCCGCCCACCGCCGGCGACCGCAATTTTGCAATGGCGCGTGTGACGTCGTGCAGCACAGAGCGGAGCCGTTGTCTTCTACCAAAGTTTCAGCCGCTGCAAATCATTCAATTTCAGTGCCAAGCTGAAGAAAGCTAAAATATCTCGATATCAAGAGCAGCTGACCACGGAACAATATCGTTCGCCACGATGCAGACGCTTGCACAGCTAGCTGCTCGTTACGTCACGGCTCGCGAGTGCACCAGTGTTGCCTGACTCTCAGGCCGCTCACGTGTTTATAAAAATATTCGATTATAAATTAAGTGCTCGACCAAATGCGCTAAACTTTTGCCAGCTTATTTGTGAATGCACAAGGATTAATCCACATAAGACAGATTATGATAAAAAATTGGATGTCATGGCCCTTAGCGGCTTGTGAACAAGCAATCATTGAATAAATACGAATTCGGTGTTCCAGCTCACATTGCTCACGATAGCACATTTTGACTGCATGTATAGGCACGTGATAACTCGCATGCCGCTCAACTGCTACATCCGGTATACATCCGCTCGGTAATACCTGCACTGACTGCATCATTCCTTTCACATTTCAAGCGTAGAGATACATGCAGGTGCGTTCAGACATGTGTAGTATTTAGGATTTAATAATAGTCAACGAGCGGCAACGCGTTTTTTTCGTTTGGTGCTCCCACGGCACCAACGAGCAGCGAGCGACGGAACAGCCGGCGGGCTCGACGTACACACTTTCCCATAGTGCTTCGCGCACCCGCGGGGGGTTCTGGGATCGCTTGAAAAAGGTCTATTGTCACTTTCAGCATCTCTCCCATGGCACAGTTAGCATCTTATTGCCATGCGCGCTCGTTTCATTATTTCCATGTGACTGGGCTTCACTCAATAAAACTGTTACACGTGTTACCACTCGGTGTGGGCAGCACGAGAATGCATGGGAACCTTTGCAATTGTCTTATAGAGTTCTGATAAGATTGCGCAGACAATGCGATCAGTCAGTTTAATCTGGCGCTTATGCAAGCTCCAGTGATAACGCTGTAATGTTCGATCGGGCATGCATAAAAGCTGACCTGTTTTCACCGACTTTCAGATAAACAATGTCCAATGACTGAGCTCGCCACTATCAGTGTACATATAATATGGTGGGGAAATAAAAAAAACTGTAAAGAAAAAGGGCCCCAGCCCATGCCACAAGGTATAACGGGCTTACTACAGCAAGCATCGCTTGTACTTCCGATTTTTCCTTTTTCTGGACACAACTTCACTCAGTAAAGAGTTCTGTGTTTACCAGCTTTACCGCTGCCTTCTTCGCTGTCACAACCATGTGACAATATCACACTTGGTTGGATCTGGCTCAGACCTAGTCATGCAAAGCTATCGGCAAATCGACTATCGATAGCATCGATAGTCTTTTTTAACTCTCGATAGTGTAAAGAAACTATCGATAGTGCAATCGATAGTACCATCGGTAGTATTACTACCTACATTACTATCAAAAACTTGGAGGACGCTTGAGCTTCGCCTTCAGTAGTAGAATGCGACAGCGTAATCGGGCCCCATGCGCATGCCTTCTCAATTGCTAGCCTTGATTCAGTTCTCGATGGATGCCTCAACCATGCTGCAAGCAAACTAGCATCTGTGCGCCTGACGTTGGCCGTTTCAACCTATCCTAGAATTCCTACTGCAAGTACAGTTGCGAAGTGCCCACTACGCCATAATTCTTCCTTTTGCAAATCACCAAAGGCCCCACTACATGGCCGTAATGCAACACGCGTAGTTACGCAGCTGCTCACTTTGTTAATGCTTTTACTGCTGATGTTGATTAAATATGTCTGAGCGCTTTGTAATGGGTGGGCCCTTAAAGCACCCGCTCATTGCACAATTCACATGTTCTGACGCCTGGCGCGATTCTACGTTTCTGCTACGCAATTCACTCAAACCTCTATATAACGAACACGGATATAACGAATTATCGGTTATAACGAATTAAATGAATAGTCTTGTCATAGATACAGTGTTACAAATAAACATTTATAACGAATTTTCGGATATAACGAAGTTATTTCCGTGGTAGATGTGACTTTGTTATAATGAGGTTTGAGTGTATTACATGCTTTAAGGAGACTCCTCTCACATGACATTCATAGTGTTTTTTTCCGAAGCAGTTTCAAGCAATGGCATAGCTCTGTGGCAGAACACCTGCTTGCCACGCAGAAGGCTTGGGTTCGATTCCCACTTTAACTGAAGCCTTTTATTTATTTGCAGCTTTCTCGATTTTTCGGTCATGGACAACTGTTTTTTTGCTCACAACGCACTAGCTGGGAGACCAGGCGCAAAGGGAAGGTGTCCTCGATCCCCACAACCAAAGAGGGGGTGCCATGTGCGCCATTTTGATACATTCTTGAAAACTTTTCAGCGCGAACTGGATGGAGCACAAAGAAGAGGACACAAGACGAGCGCTCGTCTTGTGTACTCTTCTTTGTGCTCCGTCCAGTTCGCGCTGAAAAGTTTTCAAGAATGTATAAGTTCCAACTTGCCCACCTCTCTACTTTACTGCATTTTGATACAATTTCGTATTTTTGCGCCGAGCTGCTCCAAAACTTCGACATTTGTTGAAACTGCACCACGCAGTGCCAAAACGGCCGTCTGACAGCAAAATTGTTCATTTACACTAGTTGTAGTGGGGAACAAAGTGTTCGCAACCTGCAGTTGGGAGAGGCAACGTCACCCAATCCAGTCCAATCCAGTTGCACTGGCAAGACCCAAACAAGACGTTGGCCTGTTTGCTGGTGGGACTCCATGAAGATTTTGCTGCTGGACCAAGCATTATTAGAGGACCACACAGCAGACAGTAAGGCAGTGCTCACTAGTGCTGCAAAAAGAATCAACTTGGGGGTCGAGCAAAAAGACATAAAAAAAAAGTTGCAAGTGGCCATGCGCTCCTAACATAAGGGAACTAAAGCCTTGAGCAGGTACTTAAAGGGGTACTGACACAAAATTTCGCGGCCGAGATAGCCTGCTGGATTGATTCCCGTGTACGTGCGTGTACCATCTGCAAAATATCGGCAGCGAATGAACCTTGGAAGGTATTTTATATGAATTTTGAAGTTCGCGAGCGCGATCTAGCTACTTCCCCTACGTAACCATTGCAGCGGGTACAAGTTACGATGACGTCGTAGCCGCCATTTCTGTTTTGACGCGCTTCCCGACAAATCGCTCCTCGCCAGCGGGTCAAACATGAAGTGATTCGCCACGTCGAAAATTCCTTCGATCCCCGCCGCAAGAAAATCATCGCCATCAGACGACGATGAGCCCGACGACGACAGACCGCGCGGAAATGCGTCACTGTTCTGTGTGCTCACGTGACCGAGCGTTTCACTCGCTAGGTGGTGATAGCTGCACCCGGCGGCTTGCCGTTTATGGAGCTCTGTCAAACCGAAACTGAGGCTGTGTCGGTAATGAGAAGCTTGTAATTAATTATTTGTCGCGCGCTGCAGCAAACGATGTGCCGTGTTATGACTAACAGGCCCCCAGCAACACATTGCAGCAAAAAACGCGGGGCGAAAATTTTTGTGTCAGGACTCCTTTAAGAAGCTTGAGCACACAATAAAAAAAAAGAGGTCAAAGAAGGCCCACTGTTGATATCACGTCATTGATGTCCGGGCTATTAATGCTTTATGAACTTCTAGTTAACTTCTAGTCATATAAACCCGCCACGGTGGTCTAGTGGTTAAGGTGCTCGACTGCTGACCCAAAGGTCGTGGGATCGAATCCCGACCGCCGCGGCCTCATTTTCGATGGACGCAAAAATGTTTGAGGCCCATGTACTTAGATTTAGGTGCACATTAAAGAACCCCAGGTGGTCAGAATTTCCGGAGCTCTCCTCTACGGCGTCCCTCATAAGCATATTGTAATTTTGGGACGTTAAACCCCCACAATTATTATATTCTAGTCATATAGAACAATCGTATTATTTGTGTCCAGTGTAGTTAGCTGCTTCTCAGGTAGAAGAGCTCTTTGATATGCATTTAAGTTCGGGCTGGTGGTGTTATAGGCTGGTCAAATGCTACTTGTAGGTAACAGCACTTTGTAGGAGAAATAAACAGATTGTTTGCATTTTTATACCATTCTTTTGTTTTGTCTTCCTTTGCTTGGACCTATAAGTACCAAGCAGGTGGGCCAACCTTGGTGCAGATTCACCGTTCACGAGTACTTGCTGGTTTCAGTGGAATTCATTGGTCACTTTAAGGATGTTATCCACTGAAACCATGTTTGCGCCGATGTCGCATGATTTGCACATCTTTTTGTTTACTGTTCCAAAAGCAAGCTTTCTTTGTGAAACTGCTCCAAATTTAGAATTTGGTGCTCCAAATTGGAGTTTTTTCTCAACCTGCTCCATATTTGGATTTGCCTGCTCCAAAAGCAACATTTTCGAGCTCCCAAAATTGCTCCAAATCCTATTTTGGCTGTTGCGCCTCTGCATGTGTACATCTTGCAGTGAATTGCAAGGAACCCATCAAGTTTATAACTTTGTTTTCTGTGCCACATGTCATAGGAACACAGCAGATGTTTGCACACCAGATATCTTTATGCTTTTTATTGCATAGTGCTCTTTCTGTGCGCTCTGGCTTGGTCTTTTGACAAAGACTGCTCAACCTGTTTGGTGCAGGGAAAACAACTTAACATGGCCATGTCATGCTGTTTTCTTCAAATTTTGTGAAACCCAAGCCAGTGATCTTTAAGTTGTATCGAAAGCAAAGAAGCATTTATGGAAGCTGCATCATCTGAGCACTGACGTGCTATGACAGAGGTAATGCACTCCGGGTAATGTGACAAAAAGGCAATATCAATATTAGAGGCCGGATTTTTAGGCACTAAAAAAGCTTGTTTTAGGCACTAAAAATAGGCAGGTAAACAGCATTTTAGGTGTCCAAAATTGTAAATATAGGCACAATAAATTTTTACATAAATTTAAATAATTTCACATAAAGGCATGCACGACCTATATCTACGACAGGAAAGCAGAAAATGTTATTGTTTATGATGGCACAAAGGCACCGGCGGTTGAACATAGCCATGCAATTGTCCTTTTTCCCACACGGTTCGCAGAACATGGTCGCTCCTTCCTTTTATGGTCTAGCATGGTGAGTCAAGTGTCCACCGTCGAATCAACACACTCCTGGGTCTCTTTCTTTTTAACGTCGCTGAGAAGGGCAACACAGGAGCATATAGCCAGACCACCAAACGACCAAAAGGGAGGGATACGTCGTATTAGCCGGGTCTAATTGTGTAGGGTCAATGTCTCCCTTGTCGATGAACACCATAAAGGGCCCCTCACCAGGTTTGAGCATTTCAAGCTGACAAGTGCAATGCATGCACTGGGCGCTCACGATCATGTCTGCCAAGATTTGCCCTTCTTCTCACGGGTGCGCGCTCCAAGATGGAGGGGGCGACGTACAACGAGGAATGGTCCTGCATGTCTATCTGTGCTCTTACGTCGCTCCTCTATGTAGACGTTGGTGTTCTGATGTCGCTCACAGTAGCACGTGACACTGCGAGAAATAGAGGTGACATGTGTAATTCGTATCATCTGTTGCTTGAATAGATGATTGAAAGTTGGGAGAAATAATACAACGCACAAATTGAGTGTGTGTGCATTTTTTTTAATTATATTTTACTTCAGGCCCGCGAGGCGGCGGAGAGGCAAGACCTCGACGTCCCCACGTGGGAGGCCTAGGCCCAGCCAACCAAACTGCTGGTTTCAATAAAAGCTTATTCCTCCTCCTCCTCCTCGAATCGCAGCAAGATACTAGACTAATTGGCCTCCATTTCACATGCGTTCCTCTTCCCGCCATTCCCACGTCGTGCCGGCGGCGCCAGCCCTGACAACGCTTGACGTGTTTTTGGTGTACCATTCCAGCGGTGCGACGTGGTGTATCGGGACTAGGATACATGATCCATGCCAACCTCTCCAAACGTACGTGCACTGAGGGATCCATCCCACAAAAACAGGCAGTACACTACTGAGAACCCCGAAACGGCACAACACTGATGGCGTGCACGAGCTGGCTCGAGCACGTCATGCACACGTGACCTTGGGTGTGCATGACGTCTTGATACGTCTGTGTCATGTGATCCTCCAGCTCCGATACCGAAGAGGGCAGGGAAGGAATTTGGCTTGCGAAGGCTACACGGGGTGAGTGGCAAGGGTTCGCCTGCTGGCATCATGGTTTCGCAGCTTGTAATGAACCAGTCTGAAAAATGATTGTTGTAAAACGCTCTTGATTGGGACACAACTTCCAGTGTCTAACTACAATATCTTATGTGACCTGGTGAGGGGCCCTTTAAGAAGTAAGTTACAAACAAAACAAAAGCCTTGTGCACATCACATTTTTCTTTCTTTTGATCTACACTCTCCTTTCCCCCTGATGGCACTCCACGGTTTCGCCTTCGTTCTCCATCTTCCCCCAGCTGCCCAGAGGGACCCCCTATTCCCTTCTCACTTCCTTGGGGACACTGGACTGGACAACCGGCTGTAGAAGCCGCCCGCTGCGTCCTCGGCCATGGACGCCACTCTCCTCTTCGCCTCTACCCTTCCTATCATTATTTCCCTCTCCCCAGTCCTCTGCAGACGCTGAGACGTGCTCCTATTTAGGGTTGCTGAAATAGCGTCATTTCCTCTCCTCAACCTCTCCTCTTTTGACTTCTCGCGTCACGTTGGAGCGGCGCTGTAGGGTGGCTGGCGCGTCCCATTTCACTGCTGCTAGCGGTTGTTTTCCGGAAGTTGGTTGGACCAGAGTGCTAGGCTGAACCCCATGGAGTCCCGAAAGGTCACTGTGGCCCGGTCACGTGAATAACAATCTCAAACTGCACTCGAAAGCGAAATTTGGGCTTAGATAGTGTTCATATAGACGCTGAACTTGAAAATAGCCATTTATAGGCACTTATAGGCATTTAGGCACAAATGCCAAAAATAGTCATTTATAGGCACTATAAAAACCCTGTAAAAGCCCTTCCTAACCTCTAATTCATGCTCATATATCGAAGTGGCACAATAGGTACACAAGGAACAAAATAGGCGTTTGCCTAAAATCCGATCTCTAATCTTTCGTCTCCCAGTTTGCAAAATTTCCAAATTTATTTCTGTGCGTGTGATATAAATTGTGCTCGCAAGCACGAGGGGGGGGGGGGGGGGTGTACCAGCACTTTGTGTGCTGCCACCATAAGTCTACACACAAATCACTTGATTTTTATGGTACACTTAATGATGATGAGTTTTAAATGCCACTGATGAGTGGTATTTTGCTACTCACAGACTCCCGATGTGCAGATGTGGCATGCAGTGGCCTTGTTGAATGGCAAGGGCAATTTTCTTGTCTAAATCAACATATTAGGTGTCAGTAAAAGGGGAACCTTGACTGCTCTTGGAACCTAAAACGCCCTTTGCAGGACCCAGTTTCAGAACCACTGATTTAAAGAAAGGCACATTGAAAGGCAGTGTCTTCACTGGTATTCATTTAGTCCTGTAGAGCCAAGACCTTGTTTCAGCCCCGAATTGACTTTCACGAAATGTAAAGGAATGTTAAAAAAAGAAAAGTGGATGAGAGATATTTAGATAGCAAATCAGAGGCGGAATACAGGTTGCTATTTATTTATTTGCAGCTTATTACAGCACCATATAGAAGTGTCCACGCTGCTGAGGAGGACCCGGACAAGGATGTTGACGACAATTGTATGTGGGCCACTGTTTCCCGCTTGCATGAAACAACCTTCATGGGCTCTAGTCATGATAGATTAACCGCTTGAATTGCTTCCATGATCAGCCTTTAGCAGGTTGCTGTGTACAGCAAAAGCTTGTTAATTAGAATTTTGTGGGATGGTTGATGAGTTCAAATTAAATAGTTTGGACAAACGAAAGTGATAGACTAAATACTGTAACTGATGATGAAAGGAGTGGAACAATCACCTTTTACTTCAAAAAGCAATCGTGGTCGCTGCCTGAGCCATCTGGTGACGCACCGGTTAAGTAAATTCCTGCGATATGCATGCAACACGAAAGCACATATGCCGTCCAGCTGGCACCATGTACAGTAGGCTCTCAATAATTCTTACTCGAGGCGACCTTAGGATTTTGTTTGAATTATTACGAGTTTGAATTATCAGAAGTTCTCATAAATATGACTCAGGGCAACATACCAACTTGCGATGTGATAATTACTGCTGTTCACTGCTGCAGCATCATGCATGACAGGTCTACATGATTGCCAGTAAAGTTTTTAGATGTCAGCGATCATACTGATACTCATTATTATACAATGTGCACACGCATGTGTAGATAAGGGACAAAATGTGTTGTTCCGTGACAGTTGGTAGCTCCTTCCTATTGAGGCTTTCTTTCTGAGTAAATCCGTATGAATTTCCTTGTGGTTTTGTGCTACAATGAATTATTGTCCATTTCCCTTTCTTAGCAATAACTATTGTTTCAAAATATTAATGTGTGTAAATGCATACGTGTGTACGAGTGTTATGCATGCAAAATAATGCGTGGTTTCATGAAGTACGCAATCTAAGCCCACACAAAGCCCATGCTGTGTGTACAAGTGGCCTCTTCCTCCCTGCAAAGCACGGTTGTGTGTTGCGGTCTTTGTCTGCCACTGCTGCTGATTTAAAGTGCAATATTGTAATAACATCAAGACTACAGATTTGTGGCAGGATCCCAGCATTTTGATAAACACATAATTGAATTGGGAATATTATTTTATAAAACAATTTATTGATCCAGTATTAATTTACTTGTCTAAAAAAAATGGCTGAAGACAACGTTGAACTGCATGATGCTCTTACTTTTGCATTATCAAATGAGAATAAGTGCTCCAGATAGTATTTCCTTCATTGGACCTGCAATGGGCCGAAATATTTGTGGCTCTTCATAAGAGCTCCATAATAAGTATTCGGATGTTTGAGTGTAAAATGCAATTTGCTTCGCCTATGTAATCCAGAATGCAAAATTATCTGCTCCAAGTTTCTCCAAAATTAAAATTTTTGCTGCTCTGAAATGCTCGATGATGAACATTCTGCTGCTCTCTTAACTTGTTTCAAATCATAAGTTCTCAGTAGCATCACTGTATTTTAAATTTTAGATCTCATTTCTGCACTAATTACAGACACATTTTCTTCTGTACAGGTGCCCTGATCTATTTGAATGAGGCGACCCTCTTCAACAACATCAAAGTTCGCTACGGCAAGGATAAGATCTATGTAAATATTTGCACCTTCTACCACATTTGGCACCTTTGTCACTTGGGTGGCTTTAAGTAGCACTGAAGAAAGCTCATGTTATGCAGCCTACTTTCTCTCTTCCTTTGCAGACATATGTGGCCAACATCCTGATTGCTGTGAACCCATACTTTGAGATGCCCCAGTTGTACTCATCAGAGACAATTAGGAAATATCAAGGAAAGTCCCTTGGTGTGCTTCCTCCTCATGTGTTTGCTATTGGTGAGTTGCTGTGAAATTTGGCAGATCGGGCCGACTGTTTCAATTTTATAGCTTTAATGCCAAAAAGGACACAGAGTTTGTTCCTCCTGAAAACACTGTGGCTCACCACTGCACCCATTCATGTGCATACTATTTCATGTGCAAGCTCTGATAATCATATCATATCATACTTTTCAAGCTCATTGATGTTTGGCTTATAGTATGGCGAAACCTTTCAAGCCTCTTTAAAGATTACTTAACTCCCTTCAGGCATGTGCAATAGTCAGTAGCATCAAACTCTCACTAATTAGGGCATCACACCAATTATTGCAGTAGCACCATAAATGTGTGATGCTAGTGTCCATCCAAGACAGTGCGGACAGGCCTATTTGCCACAGACATCTGCACCAACTGTAGGGGAAGGCTGCCTATTTGCACCTTTATCGACTTTGTTCTTGCGTTTACCACTGCACGTGACACTGTGTTGACCGCATGCCCATGTGCCTTTAGAAATTTCATGATTATGTCTATACGGATTGCTATTGCTTATATCTGGTTGCCCTCCACTACCTTTGCATTTACACCTCATCGTTATTAAAATTACACTGGTTCAGTTTGAATATTAGTTATTTTTGCAAACAACAAGATATGCTCGTGAGCCTGTCAATGGGACAGTTCGTGTAAAGCTCTCAAGTTCTTGTAATATCTTTTGGCCATGATTAGCCTGGTGGGCAGAGCCAGTGTGTGACTGAACGGGGCTCTGCAAAGTCCTATAAAGAATACCCTTTCTTAATGTGCCAGTGTTTCACTCATGCTCAGCTATATGAAGCTGCTCCAAACACACATCTTCTACTCTAAAATGAACATTTACTACTCCAAACCGGCTCTAAAACACCTGTGGCTGCTTCTATCACTGAAGCATCAAAAGGACATCCCATTTTTATTCTGTGTACTTTCCTGGCAATGAATATTGTTCTTTTTGCTAATGGTGTGCATCTTTGTAAATCTGTCCTGAAATGTTGTGCTGGTGAAGTGCGACTCTAAGATGACCTCGAGCATTATTGCTTGCAGCGGACAAGGCCTTTCGAGACATGAAGGTGCTCAAGCAGAGTCAGTCCATCATCGTAAGCGGAGAGTCGGGAGCCGGCAAGACCGAATCAACCAAATACATCCTGCGCTACCTCTGTGAGTCGTGGGGAAGCCACGCAGGACCTATCGAGCAGCGAATCCTCGAGGGTGAGTCAGCCTTGTTAAATGGGCTCAGCTGGCTGCGCTTTGGTGACATCAATGTGACAGCTGAACTCTTGTTGGTTGCTCTGCGATGTTGCGTGTCAACTGCTACGCTGTTCAAACAACTGCTGGCCCAGGAACCATGCATCTTGAGATGTAAATAACTGTGGGCACTAATTGCACACTCTACTTTCCCGCTCTACTTTTACAAGTCGAATGACAGCACAGTATTAGACCTGTGACACATTGAGCAAGTCTAGTGGTCCTGCTTTCCCTTGCTGACCTAATTCATGGACTCAGTAGGTCACTCCCATATTCAACAATTTGTGTTAGCTTAGGAAAAGACTTGAACATTGGGCTTACTTAAAATATACTGGTGGGTTTGTTGGTGAGCCATGATATTGATGAAGCAGCACACAAAAGACACATTCACACACATGTAGAGAAGGCACAAACATGGGCTCTGGTGTTAATGTTTTCTTTATGTGTGCGTGAACGTGTTTTTTGTGCGCTGCTTCATCAACCTTGGTGTACATAGCAAAATTCGAGCCCTCTTTCTTGCAAAGCTGTTTGAAGAACTTGCTTTAAGGGGTTCATGAACCACTTTCCCAATTACTAATCACCGAATGACCTCAGCATCAGAGTTTATTCCTTCAAGAACGAGCGGAGTTAGAGTGGCTTGTCGCATGTGCTTCCTCTCTCGTCTCAAGCTAAGCAGGGAGGGATGGCAGGGGTAAAGATGTTAACAGAGTTCAACGGAATATCGTCTGGTCAGGTAAAGGCATTGCTAAAAAGCAGGTCACCGACCAATGTCTATACAAAATAAAATGACTTTCCGGGATTCATGCGGATCTCAAAGCGTCATTTTATTTTGTTTTGACATTGGTCGGTGACCTGCTTTTTAACAAGGGGAAAGCTGTTGCGCGCATCATGACCTTGAGCGTATGTGATGAAACATGATCTCTCTCTGCCATTGTTATTTTTGTGTGCAAGTGTGGCTCACTCTGTAACGTTAGCAGCTCTGAAGCGAGCGAGGACGGGCCTCTGTACGAAGAGACTTTGCGCTCCGCTTGTAAGCTCTCTTTGCTGCGCACGACTGCATGATTTGATTGAGATGTTCATAGCAGTGTCTGCTATTCGCAGGATGTGTTTTCTCGCCAAGCCCGAGGGGTGGTTCATGACCCATTTGAGTAATGAATTCACCTGTAATTAAACAAGTCTCTTTTAAGATGTTGCCCACATATCACATATTTGAGCACTAGCTTTGCCTGTACCATGCTATTATCCCAAGTTCTGGCTGAACATGGCAAGATGAATTTTGAGGACACCAGTTGTCGGCACTCAATTGCCATGTTTCAGTCTGGGAACACCGTACATATCGTTTGCATTAAATTGACCCTTTGAACACCTTATTCAAGCGCTTTTGGATTTTGTGTGTCTTCATCTGAGGTGTGTAGACTATAGCCGAGTATGCACTACAGCTCTGTGAGGCAATAGCTATGTAGCTTCACACATTGTGGATGCTGTGGCTGAGGATGATGATGAATTATTGCTGAGCCCTTTGTAATGAGTGGGAAGCTTTACACCACTCACTCGTTACACAATTCGCATGGTGCAATGGCTGGTGCGATTCTACACTTCTGCCACACAATACAGTTAAACCTGGACATAACGATATTGGCAAATTCCCCCAAAAATTCATTATGAACAGGTTTTCGTTATATCCAGTTTCAGCATGAAAATTCAGAAACGAAATGCACAAATTAAACACAAGGGGAATTGAAGGCAGAGCTCACCCAAAACATTTATTTAGCGGCTGAAAACTGTGTTATTTTGCTCTATTGCTTGTTTGTGAGGAATGGCAATACTGAATGTTCGTAGGACATCAGTACAACGCTGCTCCGTCATCGTCTAGCCGTGGGCTCCGAGATTGGCTCTGGCAACGTGACTATCTTGGAGGCCACGGTCTCGCTAACCCGCGGGGAGCGGCGCCAGACGGCAAAGCGCGGGACGACAGTGACGAATCGACCTCCGAAGATTTGTCGTTGTCACTGTGGTCGCGGACAGTTTCCACCAGCTCCTAATTTGACATCTCCTCGGTAGTAACGACAGTTGTCGGCATTAAAAAAATCGCTAAAGCTGCACGTAGTCAGGGGCTGCTCCATGCGCGCGCAGTGAAACCACGCATGCAAGCACAGCGTCAAAAACGAGCGAACTCCATATGCGGCACGGCCCCACATATGCGGCGAGAACTCGAAGCATAATGACACAGAGCAAGGATGTTTTTTTTTAATGCCGTCACCTGGTGTCACGTTAACGAAGTGCAGTTCAGATATTACTGCAACAACAGTGGCGTTGCCAACGCCAAAGCCGATTTTCTTTTTTTTTTTTTTTTTTTTTTTTTTTTTTTAAGAAAGCCAGCGCGGTTAGCGTGGTCACACCCATAGCAGCTGGATGAGGTTTGGATGGAGGGGGTGCACGCCTGTGCACACACCCGCGGCGGCAAGAAAGCTGGCTCGAGGAGCGCAAGCCTCGCCTGCCCGCCTAGCGCTCACCGCACGCACAAACGAGCGCTTGCAGTCGCCGGGGCTTCAAGCGCACCATGCGCGACGCCGCCGCTTTGTGCTCTCGTCGCGGGGAAACCGCAGAAGATGCATACGGCTCCTGCTCGTGCCAGAATGAAAAAATTCAGGGCAAAATCCCTAATCCCTAGGTTGTTGGCGGCGAAAATTCGTTATATCAAGGGTGTCTCCCACTGTCACTTTGTTACATAGAGGTTGCAAATACATGTGTTTCTATTGAGTAACGGCGGGGAATAGAAAAACTTCGTAATATCGAGGAATTCGTTGGATGGAGGTTCGTTATAGGCAGTTTTTTGTTTGAACTGTATTACGTCTGTTAACGTCACTCCTCGCACAACATGATGCCTGTATAGTCTTTTGTTCCAAAGCATTTTGAAGCACTGGCATGCATAGGTCGGCAAACTCACTCATGAGTCGACTCACTCAGGCTCACTCGGGCTCAGTTCGACCCGTGAGTCTGAGTATGAGTGAGTCCGGGTGAGTAATATTCTGATGAGCTTGAGTTCAAGTGAGTCCGACTGAGAAAAATTTTGGTGAGTCTGAGTCCGAGTGAGTCCAGTTGAGGAAAATTTTGGTGAGTCTGAGTTCGAGTGAGCCCTAAGGGCAAAATATATTTCTTGAGTGAGTCTGAGTGAGCTCAACATATTTTTGCCGACCTACGGTCTTAATTATTTAACTTCAGCATTACTATCAGCCTTATGTCAGCTCACGTTTATACTCGCATCTGGTCACGTCTACTCACACATACTTCAGCGTACTAGCATTCGTACGACACCTGATTATTTATTGATCCGAGGCAGAAGTTTTGACCTCTACCCCACATCACCTGCAAACTTTTTCACATGAAGGTATATTGATAAAAACACATTGCATGAGCCATATCTTTGAATAAACAGGTCCTTACTAGATTGCAACCACTGATATCTCGTAATTGAAGGTACGAGATCAAAAGGTGCCATGTAGAGCACCAATTATACGATATATTTATGTTAAAGAGCACTGAAACCATGGTTGGAAATGCTAATTCTACGCTAATGGACTCATGAGTCGACTCCTTCAGACTCAGATCAAGCTGTAAGTCTGAGTGAGTAATATATTGGTGAGTGTGAGCCGGAGTGAGTCCGGAAGAAAAAAACATTTAGTAAGTCTGCGTCCGAGTGAGTCCGGTTGGTAAAAGCTTTGATTAGTCTGAGTCTGAGTGAGCCCTGATGGCAAGATATATTCCTTGAGTGAGTCTGAGTGAGTTCCATATTGTTTGCCGATCTATGCTGGCATGACTCTGTTGTTAAACACTTGACTGCCATGCAGAATGCCTGTGTTCGATTCCGGGTCTAGCCCCGATCTTTATCTGATTCTTATTAAGGAAACACAGGTTTTTGTACCGCCTGCTGCATTTTCAAGGCCACTGTCTGATAAGGCACCTAATGCTTAATATCTACCGTTTGCTTTAACACTGCAATTTGCTTGGTCGATTGCTACACAGAGAACACAGTCCATGTTTTCTCCTGCTCAACTTTGCTACTGCCTGGATTTCTTGGAAGCAGGCATGATGGCTTGTTCACACCATGCAGCTGACTGCTTGTCTCTGTCCTTAACAAAAGACCATGCAAAAGGCACTCTGGCTATACTTAAAGGGACCGACAACTGATTTTTCTTGACCCAGTTTTTTACGGTGCGACAGGAAGCTCACCCTTCGTAGCATTTGTAGCAGCAGTGGTTTATCCGAAAAGCACGTAGTTATTTTATAAGCAGTATTTTTCGATCTGAAATCCTCCAAACACGCATGGGGGCTTGCTCCAGCAACGCTGCGAATTGTTAGCGATGCCGCTAGCCCTTGTGAAAGCTGTCGTTCTGCTTTCGCAGGAGTTACTGCAAGTATGCTTAACCACCTTTATTTTGAGCTTTCCAACCATTTTTGAAAATAGCAAGCTGTTACAATGAGACGTGTGGCTTTATACACCTTCCCGGTATTTGTACAGCGTTGTGTGCGCCTGCGCCCAAGGTTGCCTGCGCCTGTGTCATGGATGGCTTGTCCCGGCGTCGTCACTCTCGAGACACGAGCCAAGCCAAGTAATCGAAAACGTAACTGTGCATATGCACGGCCGCACCGAGTAGCAGCGGCGCGCGTCATTTCTGAGACGAAGTGTAGGCAGCAAAACTATGTCGCTCCAAAATCTTAGCGACCTGGAAACTGCGTGCACGGTTGAATTAGCACGCTGAAAAGTTGCTCAAGACGCGCTGACGAGCATGGGATCATTACGTCACGCGAAGGCAGCGCCACTTTAATGCATACTACTAACGCAGGCCTATATGTACATCATTATGGAGTAATACCTTTTAATATAAAGAAACGAACAATGTTTCAATACTAACAAAAAAATCGTCGACCGCGTGCAGCAATCAACGGTCACGTGGCCGTATTCATCGGATCATTAATGTTTTTGCCGCCAGAGGCACCACAGGTCATTTTTCGCGACTTTCAATTAAGAAATAAAAATATAAATCCATCTCTCACGAAAAAAAACAGGGTTGGTTTGAGTCAGCGCAACGGACAATCTTTACATCAGTGGAGGCAACTAATTTCATATTCTGGGCAGTTGTCGGTCCTTTTAAGTTTTGCAAGTACAACACATGATGGGAAGTAGCACTGACAGGAGAGCGTGCCATGCAGTCGCACTTGCACCCCTGGCAACGTGCCTTTCTACATTCCCATTGCAGGGACTTGTCTTCATTTTATCACTTTATACAGTGACTTTGTTTCCACATTGGATGCAACTACAGTTAGCAGCCAAGGCAAGGTTGTTGACCTAAATTAAAGAATAATTTGTTCTCTACAACCAGTTCTCTTCTACATCCAGTGTATTTTACAAAAGAGATACAATTAAGTGGGAGGGATAAGGTGGCCAACCATGTTGGTGAGTGGTCTGTTACATCAGTGCCTCTTATAGAGGCGTTCAACTTTACGCTGTAGTGTACTATACGTTATGGTGATTTTGGTCTTTTGGACAATCTAGCACCAGTCCTCCTACTAATGTACAATTGAACTGCTACAGCACGAAGAGCTAAAGACATAGCATTAGCAAGAACGCGATGTGAGGCCCTCTTGTTTTTATTGCGATAGCAATTATATGGACACTCAACGGGTTTTTGCCATCGCCATCATGTCCCGTATAAAGTACAAATTGATAACATCCCCCTACGCATCGTATGTTCTACCGCGAGTAAAAGTGCGCGAGCAGGAGCGACGAACGCGGCTGCAACTTTGAACTTTCATTCTTAGGGCGCGGTCGCAATCTCTGGCACGTGCGCCATCTCGGCAGCGGTCAGCAGGCGGCTCGTATACCCTTCTACGTGCTGTGCTCTCAACGTGAAGAGACTGTGCAGAAAGAGCATCTCTTTGTTTATCTTCAGTTTTCTCTTTCTTTCTTTTCCGTTTTTTTTTTCTGTCTTTTATTTCTCTATTTCTTCCTCTCTCTTTATCTATTTCTTTCTCTTTCTTGCTGTGTTTCTTCCTATTTTCTCCGTTTCTTTCTCTCTACTTCTCGCTTGCTTCCTCTTTTTTTCTATTTCCTTACGTGGTTTTGGCTGCGTTACGTCAAGTGATGCCAGGGCCCCTAAAGTGCTCCGCACTTATCATTGTCAAGGCGCTCGAAGAACAAGCGGAAGACTTCTCCTTGGCGCAAGCGCGCTCAAGATGCTACAGATGGCTATGCTATTCGTGGTTTTGCCTGCGTTATGCCAAGCTACGACAGCATACGATGACAGCCTACAACAGCATACGACAGGCCGAAAACAAGTACAGAGAAAGAGAGTGATAGGTAGAAAGAAATAGAAGCTGAGAAATAGATAGAAAGAAAGGGAAGAAACATAGAAGAAGATAGAATGTGAGAGAATGACTACAGCAAGAGAGAGAAAAAAGGACATTGAAAGAGAAAGATAAAAATAGAGAAAGAAAGTGAGAGTAGGATCGACAGAAAAAAAAAATAGACAGAGAAAAAGAGATCGAAAGAAACAGACACAAAAAAATAGAAAAAAAGAGAGCAAGCATGGTCATGTATAGCATAGTATAGCAAAGGGTGGGAAAGAAAGAGGGTGAGAGGGAAAAAGCCTAGCCAAGGCAGGACCAGCTAAGTGCCCACCAGCTCTGCTGTGACACAGCTTTGCACGACTTAGTACAAGCTGCTCTAATTTTTTACAGCGAAAGCTGTTATGAGATCACAACAAGGGTCGTTTTTGGTGCCGTAGTTGTCCGCCGCCGCTGCCGCCGGTGTCCGTAACTGCTATCGCATGAAATAAGAAAAAATTTCCATTATGGAATGGGGTTCGAACCTGGGCCCTCTGCGTGGGAGCCCAGTATTCTACCTCAGAGCCGTGCCGGTGCTTGAAACTGCTTTGCAAAAAGACTTAAGTGCGTTGGCGGGCTAAAAGACCCTATACAGGCTTCATGTCGGGAAGGAATCACATTAACATATGTAATGTAGCGTGGTAGAAGAGTAAAATAAGAACCAGGCGCAAATTCTGTAACGAGGCGTTGCACAATGCGAATTGTGCAACGAGTGGGTTGTTGAATGCTTCCAACAAATAACAAAGGGCTCTGCCATAATTCTTCATCGTCATCAGCCACAGCATCAACAGTGCACATAATGCCTTACAGGTGTTTTGCGGCCACCACGGTTCTCCGCAGAATGACAAAAAATGGCATAGTGGCTGCTTCCATACTTCACAAAAATTATGATTTATAGCGTAGTGGGCTCCTCACAAGTGCACTTCTATTGGTTGCCAAGGAAGCCCATAAGGCCCCCATGATCCATTTCCTCAGGGTCTCAATAAATTCTTTCCCTTTTGATCTTTCTCATGTTAACGTATTGTATATAGCGTGATGGGAGAGTGAAATAACGACTGGGCGTCACACAATGCGAGTTACGTAACTAGTGGGTTGTTTAAAGCTTCCAACTCATTACAAAGGGCTCAGCCATAATTCATCGCCATCAGCTATCACATCAAGAGATTGCATATAATGCCTTACAGATGGTAGCTCGCTTCTCCGCAGAATGACGAATAATGGCGTACTGGGTGCTTCCCAACATGTCAAAAATTATGATTTATGGCGTAGTGGGTACGTTGCTAGTGTACTTGCCCCAAGAGAGTTTATAACGGGCTCTAGAAATGCCACTCTTCCAGCTTTCGCTGTGACTGTGCTGTGCTTTCCGCGCAGGCCTGGCATTTTGTTTGTTATGGCCTGTAAAAAAACATACACAACTGAGGCAGCTGTCACCGCTGAAGTGGTGACTGAAGAAATCCTGACAAAGTGTCCAACTGGGAAAACCAAGAATTTTTGGGGAGCTTGATTAGTCGGGAAATACTGATGCAAAACTTGGTGAACTTGTGCTTCTGTCAGGGAAAGTTAGCTGTAATCCTCCTTTTTTCATATTCCCATGCTGCACTCTTGCACGCCGTTGGGAATTATTTATTTGGTAGCGTGCAGAGGTTTTTTTCTGATGATTGCGCCGATGTTGGGTACTGGGTAGTTGTGCGTCTTGTTATTCATCTCTGGCAGGATGCACTTGTAGTGAGCGTTTGTTTCTCTCTGGTGGAATGGCTCTGACAACTTACAGGTTGCGTGGAAAAAATCAAGGAGGCCCAGTGTGTGGTTGTACGACTAGCTGCTGTAAAAACGTTTGTGTTCACCGCACCCACTGCCGATATTTGATGCACATTTATAAACCTAGGTTGGTACAGTGATGTGATAGCTGCGCCAATTGCGCCAAACTGCGCCAAGACGTGAAACCTGCTACATCCTGCTACATCTCCGCTGTTCTGCGGCAAAACTGCGCCAAACTATAAGCACACTAGCTAAAAACATGCGCAGCGTGCCGTTGGCAGCAAAACGCACACTCCAAAGCTGCCGCACAGCAAAATTTTCGTGCCGCGAGAGGAATGGGTTCGTGCATCATTTTTCGTGGCACGCCGCCTGTCGCTTTCTGGGGGACCTGACCATACGCAGATGATGGGAAGGCTCGTTAAGCGCTAGTTTGGCTTGCTCAGGCTTTTGGGGGCCGACATAATCCTCTCCAGACTGTTGTAAATTGGCGTGACCCCCCAAAAATGCACTTTGGAAGGAGCGGCTCGCTGCGACCTGACAATTTCAGTTGTTAGTACAGCAACTTCCTGGTCTGTCTTGTTCTTGCCCCTTTTTTAAGTTCCGCTGCTCGAACCAGTATTATACCCCTGTCACACGGACAGCCTTAACCGGTTAAGCTGACTACGGTTAGGGGTAGCTACACAGCAGACTAGAGTTACTGTATATGCTACACAGTAACTCTACAGCAGACAGCAGCAGAGTCTCCTAACTGCAGTTGCCGCAAACTGAGAAGCTGGCAAGATGGCGGACAAGCTTCGCACCAGCCGTGAACTGGCGCAGTTAATTGGCAGCTTTGTGTTTTTCACGGAACGTGACTCCAGTCGGGGAGCAAAACTCGTGGAAAACGAGGTTCGTCGTGGAACGGCTATCAACAGACTATTGGGCTGGAGGGGCCCACCTCTGGAGATGCGGGCGCTGCGATCGTTCGTTGTGATGTGCAGGGTTGGATCACGTGATCTCACGTTGCTCTGGCGAAAGGAAGGGGATGGTTGAACGCAATGCTTTTAAACTCAATTTTCGGCATTTGCTCGTTTTAAAAGCGTTGTTTCGCTCTCACTTTATTTGTGCGGACACCTTGCGACTACACAATCTGGGAAAGTGCAAAGTTATCGGCAACATCGTACTTTATACTGCTCCTTGCCACAGTGTGAGCCTAGCGTGAGCTTTCATCGTTACCATGCTTTGCAAGAGCATGGTACCACTGTCACCTGACATTCTTTTATTATTATTTCCAGCTCATGGGGTTTCTTGCTCATGTCTGTAGAATGTGCACATTGAATGTGACTTCTTTTTTTATGTTGCGGTACAAGTGACATAGGCAGCTTCAAACGCTGATTCACCTTCTACAGTTGGCGGGGCTTCACGTCCCGAAACTGCGATATGATTATGAGGGACACCGTAGTGGAGAGCTCCCGAAGTTTCGAACACCTCACTGGGGTCGAAATTAAGCTTGAGGCCTGTGTACCTGAATTCAAGTACACGAGCCTCAAGCATTGGCTCACCTTTTGACAGCAGCCGCGAAGTGTCATACTGCTTATCAATGAAGTTGTAAATGCTTGACACCGGTATTCTCACTGAAACATAAAATTGCGAGCACAGCTATCTGATTTAGTTGGAATCAGTTCCTGCTTATGCAGCGCGAAAAAAAAAATGACAACACAGGGACGAAGCAGAGATACACACAGGCCAAATGCTTGTCCTGCGTGTATCTCTGCTTCGTCCCGTGTTTTTCGTGCTGCATAAGTGTGATATTGCCATCTAGACCACAGTAAGCCACTCCTTGCGGCATGCTACTGCATTCAAATGCGCAAAGTAGTGCAGCTGGTTGGCACACAGGGCATTTACTTTCACTATTGAGCCCTATCGGGACCGCATTTTTCAATCGCGATTGGCCTCTTTGTGCCAACTGCAGAATGGAGTAAATCGTAGAAAGTTTTCATCCCGATGTGGCTCGATGGCAATCGAAAATGCACCATGTGAAAACCGTAGAAAATTTGCACAATAAGGAGCAACAGATAAATATTAAAATCGTGCCGCAGACAAACATGTGCTTGTGCAAAATGTTATCTAGCTACAATTCTGAATGAGGTGCGCACATGCATATAACTCTTGTGTCTTTGCCTCCAATAATTTGAGAAAGGTTGCGGCGGCCAGCAGCTGTAAGCATGTTGACTTGCTTCCCACAGAGCGGACAAACCGCTCACGTCATGCTTTAAACTATAAGACTATGTATACTAAACAGGAATGCAAATTTGCTCATGCCATTTCTTTCTCGTGTCAACCGCAACCCGTTTTTAGATGCGAACCGACAATGAATAAAGTTACACGGTTGTCACGTTGCACGCATATCTGGCAGAGAAAATATTTTTCTTTGCCTCAAGTACACGCTAAAGCCCATTAGATGCTTAGTTTCGACACAAGATGGTTCTTTACGTTTTACAAAAGTAGCGCGCTCGGCCCCCGTTGCTTCCATATCGGTGGCCGTAGCAGACGACGCCCACAGTTAAGGTGGTGTCAGTCATTTTAAGGAACGTTATATTTTTTGGGGAGGAGTTCTTTCGCATTTCGTACAGTCAGTGACGAAGCCACAGCAGTATTCTACTAATTTCGTCAAATTGATGTACAAAAATAATAATAAAAAAGAAACGCCAAAAACGGCTGCGGGCTGAGCGGGAGAGGGCTGGTGGAGCATTCCAACCTTGCACGTCACACGGACGCCTCCGCATGGCGGCGCCACGGTATGTCCTCGCGCCCAATTCCGTCTTCAGCGAGATTAGCAAAAAGCGTATCGCTACACGTTTCTTGAGGGGAATTGCTTCTTGCATTGTTCATGTCTCACCGTCTCGGAGCCTCAGGTCACTCCACCAGGTTCAATGTTGACATCCTGAACAAGATGGACGAAAATGGTGACACTATGTCATCTTGGTGTCGCCAAGGCAGCGATACCAGTGGATTTTGCATTGTCTGCAGTCAGACTATGAACTGCAAACAGCATGGTTTTGTAGCGATAAAGCGGCATGCTACAAGCAAGAGGCACATTGAGGCCACAAAGCAGCACCGGAATTCAGCAGGTGTACTGAAAACTCCAAGGACCTGCATGTCAGACGTATTTGGACTTTTCGCAGTGTTCAGCTACGCTCGCAGGCGACCACGTTGTTCGTGCAGATTCTCTCTTCGTTCTGGGAATTACTCTTAAAGAAATTCCTTTCTCTTGAGCAGATACGGCCACATCTCTATTTCCGAGGATGTTCACGGACTCCGAAACCACTAAACAGTTTTCCTGCAAATGAATGGAAGCCTCCTACATATGCATGCCTGCCAAGTCTCCCGGATTTTCCTTGAGACTCCCGGGTTTCGACCATTTCTTACTTTGGTATGGTTTGCAGGAAAATCTCCCGGAAATCGAAATTTCTGTGCGTGATCTAGCCACATTGACAAAAATTGCAACCCAATCCGATCCAGGCTTCTTGCGAACACATAGTAAATGAATTTAGGAGGCATTGATGTAAATGTAACCAGCTGATACGAATTCACGCAATTCCCCAGCCGAATTCCACTGTGTTGAATGGGCCGAAATTTGGATGTTCTGAACACTCTTCCGCGGCGCCAAGGGAGTGACATGCCCATAGAGCCAATGGGGACGAAAATTTGGACACGATGGTAGCGCCATCTGGATTCTAACGGTAGTTGCAAAAACAATTAAAAATGTTATCTTGCTCTTAACAGACAAAGCTTTTATCATCTTTCACATGCAATTTAGTTTTAAGAACTACGAATATTGGTTGTAGAATTTATATTTGTGTATAAAATGAAATATGTTTCAAGCGCACAAGGGCGCTTTGCTATGGCGGCTGGCGTTCTGCATAGCAGACGATGCTGTCGTCGTCTGCTTTGCGTTGCCGCTGTCCCCCGCTCACTCCGGCAGCCCCCTCTCCAACCTCCTTGAATTTCTCTCGTTTCCATAATGTACACTGTAGTCAATTACTCATTAGACACTCACAAGTATCTTGCATACTTACTTTATTGGGGTAGTGCTGCCGCATACAAGGCCGAGTGAAATGACAACGCTGATCACACAAAGTTGCTGCAATAAATGATTTTATTGCGACTGCATCGATGATTACACAAAATGAAGGACACGTAAGTAGCGTTTTAGCATGTATACCAGTGAACAACATGCATGCATAAGCGTTTATATGCAAGGAAGGTACGTACTACGCATAGCCCCACCACAGATGTCCGGAGCACAGAAGCTGTCCAGCATTGGATGATAAATACATCGGACTGCACGAAATCTTCGCTGGTACAAGAAAGGTACACCGCTAAAGCCCCTGCACTTCTGCAGCTCAAGATGTCGCACCACTTCGTTCACAGTATTCAACAAACTGTCTGTAACTGATATAAAACACATCCGCATCCCTTTCACGAGCGGCATGACTGTTTGTTTTCTGGTTCGCGCTGCCACCAGAAGTGCGTCACTTTCAAATCTTTTTAGCCTTCGCGCTATACACGCTTCTGGCAGCCTAAAATTAAATGAGAAACGGTTTTTTGTGCTTATTGATCTGAAGTCTTACAAATAAAATCTGCGGAAAAAAAGGCTTAGATGGCGTTTCGATTACTGCTGCCGGCGGTGCGCTGTCGTCGTTTCGATGGGGGCGACACCTGAAGGCTCGGACGCGAAGCTCGCAGCATGCCACTGGCTTGGTGGCGCGGTGGGTGGTACGAACTTTGGTACCAAATCCATCGAGCGATGGCCGAGAGCAGAATGCTGGAAGCTTCTGAAGTACGCGTGCGGCCGGTGTGCACACTGTCAGAAGTGCGGCTATCGTTTGCCACAATCGCTGTGGATGATACCGCGGTCGCTGTTGACACGATCGTGTATGGCACGATCATGTATGAAACTGACGGAACTCCGAAAGTGCACGCGCGTCCAACGCTCACCCTGTCAAAGTGACGCTGCTTTCCGCAAAAGCCGCGGTCAAAACCGCAGCAGATGTGATCATAGATAGCAATAAACGACGGTGTTTTGAAGGCACATGCGCAGCCAGCGCACGCGGATTGAAAACGAAACTTCCGTTTTTCCACATCCGCCACGCACAAAACCACGGTCGCTATCAACGCAATCATCCATAGCAACTACGAGCTCCAAAGGTACGCGGCTAACGCAGTGGTAGATTAAAGGCAATATAGTCGTAAAAAAAGGCACGAGGCCTTTCAGCGTTCGTGTCAATCTTCGCTTGTCACTATGGTGGAGTGGACTTTGGCACTTAGTTTGGCCTCTAAGCGAAGCTCTGACGTGCGCTTTCGCAGCAGCCAGCTGCGCCGTCCCTTAGTGGTCTGTTCACGTGTGTCCCGGAAAGGCGTACGAGAGTTCTTTTGGCGGAAATAAAATGTTTTGTGCATATATCGTGGCATAGGTCGACAAAAAAATTGGAGCTCACCCAGACTCACTCAAAAAATATATTTTGCTCGCAAGGCTCACTCGGACTCAGACTCACCAAAATTTTCTTCGACCGGACTCACTCGGACTCAGGACTCACAAAATTTTTTTCAGCCTGACTCACTCAGACTCAAACTCACCAACATATTACTCAGCCGGACCCATTCACACTCAGACTCACAGCGTCACTTGAGCCTGAGTGAGTCGACTCCTGAGCCCATTGGCGTAAAATTAGCTTTTTCAGTCATGGCGTCAATCCTCTTTGATGCGAGTATTTCATATAATCAGTTCTCTACGATACGCCTTTTGATCTTTTATATTCAAATACGAGTTATCATCGTATATCACATGTCATCATTATCATATATCGATCAAGTAAGGACATTTTCATGAAATGCGCAACACACACTAGATATTTTTGTCAAGAACTTCCCATGAAAGTTTGCGCAGGGTGGTCATGGCACCCCTTCCCCTAACTTACGCCTCTTATCAATGAATATTGAGGTGGCGCATGAATGCTAGTGTGCTGAGATATGTGTAGTTTGACTAGAGTATAAACGTAAGCCGATATAAGGCTGATAGTAATGTTGAACATGAGTACATAGGACCATAAGTCGGCAACAAAAGGTGAAGCTCACTCGGACTCACTCAAAAAATATATTTTGCACTTAGGGCTCCCTCTGACTCGGATTCACTAATATTTTCCTCAACTGGGCTCACTCAGACCCACATTCACAAAAATGTTCTTCAACCGGACTCACTCGGACTCAGACTCACAGGCCAGATCTGAGTCTGAGTGAGCCGACTCTTGAGTGGGTTTGCCGACCTATGTATCGTGGTTTAAAAACAGATTTTGCTAGTTTTTTGATGATACCAAATTTTGGGTGATACGAATATTGTCGCTCCCCCTTCAGATTCGTATCACCGAGATTCTACTGTAGTTGGGAAACCGTACCTGCGTTTTGTTTGGCCACTCTAAGCCGTTATTAGACCGCAACGCCAATGTTTTCGGTTACGGGGCTGTTCAGTGATCTAATGGTCTTATGCAAACACCCATTATTGGACAGAACTTTTTATTTCAAAAGAGTTCCTCCTTATTTGACTGTTTTGCTTCATACGGTCCATTTTTCCACTTGGCAGTGAGCGTTTAGCGGCTCCAAAAGCTGTTTTCCCTGCTTCAAAATGTGTTTTTGGCTGCTCCAAAAGCCCTTTTTCCTGCTTCAAAACGTACTTTTTGCTGCTCCAAAAACCTGCTCCAAAACAGCTTCAGTCAATCACATCACTGTTGGTATTGTGTGAAATTACTCTAGATATGCCTTTCGTTGCATCACTGGACTGATGCAGTTACTGCATGGCTTATGAGCCACTGATTCCTATGGAAAACCTTAATTAGCAGCCTGTATCAATATTTTTGTGCCATGCAAATGGGCGTTAAAAAAAAAAGGGCTTTTTGCATGCCAGTCAAAATCAATTTTGAATCCACGATAAGTGTTTACGAGTTCCTTTTCTTTCGTTTTTTTTTTTTTTTCTTTTAGCAAACCCTGTGCTTGAAGCGTTTGGAAATGCGAAGACCATGAGAAACAACAACAGCAGTCGTTTTGGAAAATTCATTGAGATCCATTTCAACAGCAAGGTATGTCCCACACATCTTGCTTTTCTGCAGCTACCAGGAAACCTTTTTCTGAACATAAGGAGAAAGCATTGCCTAGATATAGACTAGGCTCATCTGAACTTGTGAATTGAATATAGTGATGTATGATGCAGGGATTTCACAAGTCTTGTACCATGGTCGGCTCTTGCACTGGTGGTCACCTTCCCAATTAAGCTATAGGTGGCATGACTCGTTAGCCACCATCATCATCCTCTGATTATTGTCGTTATCAATTGACAGTTATCAATTGAAAGGCACGTCGTGACCCAGGAGGTGCATCTCTGAGTGGCTGTTTTAATGCAGACAGTCCGTGGACACTAGTGCCCTCTTCAGTTGTGACCGGTATCATGGCAGTGCACATTGTTGTTTACATTGTCAGAAGTTGAAGAGACGGAAAAGAACACCTGCAACAGCATGGGGGAAATTGGAGAAGGGGACAGCCTAGGAGTTATGCCTGGTGACAATTTTCTGTGGCAGCACAGCTCAGGCTACAGTGCCGAAGCTTTTTTATTACGCTGCTGCATTAGTCTGCGAACGCTGTCATGACTGCACAACGTAAAGGAAAACTTAATACTAGGCTTGTGCGAATATTCAAGCACTTTGAATATTACAGTATTTGAATTCGCTTCAATTCAAATTTAAAATACTGGAATGTCCGAAGTATTCAAAATGAACAAATAGGTGTATATTAGTTCGCTTGTAAGCCCCCTGTAAAGGTGGTTTCACTGCAGTGAAGGTGTGATATACCGTGAATACATCTTTCCAGGGGAAATCTACACTGCGGCGAAGTCCCACTTCAAGGTTAAATGAGCTCATTACCCTCGCATCGATTCATCATTTTTGAAGTTTAAAAGCTTGTTATACCGGCTTATATGCTCCAAGTATGGTAAATTTTAAAATGTAACGTATTTTACAGTTTATCACTGGCATTCTACCAAAAGTGAAATCCTGCTACTATTCAAAGTTGCTTCCACTTCCCTTTGCACCAAAAAGAATGACATTTGCACATGCCTTGTTTCAATTTTTAAAAAATATTGTGCAGGCTAGGTGGACCATGACAAATATGCTCATTTTTCTTTATAATGTGTGATATATACTATTTGAATTCGATTAGAAATTATTCGACCAAATCACTATTCGCTTTGGACCAGAAATTTACCATTCGCACAAGTCTACATAATACCTATCTATTTTCACTTTATGTTCTAGATTTTTTTTTCATTGCAAGTAAGAAAGGTAACTCGTAAAGCATTTTTGTTTCTTGCTGTTTTTAGTTTTCTGGTTTATGTTGTCGATTTCACATTTTCCCGCTGTAAACAAAGATGGCATCACTCGTTTGTAGCAGGTGCACACGAAAGCTTGTAAGCAAGTATGAGCAAGTGTGCATAAACCGCATACACTCACGAGGAAGGAAGTTCTGTGGTGATACCAGCAGCGCAAGTGGGTCTCTCGTTGCGATAGCCACCTTGTTGCCCACAACCTGGCCATCATCAGAGTATCACCAGCTTGGAAGAGAAGCTGCGATTAGAAACAGTACATAAAAGAAAGGGCCCATTTGGTGAATTGACTGCATATATCGTTGGTATTTTCAGTTGGCTCTTGTTGATGGTACAATAACATTGAAGATCATGTACTGTTACACTGGACGCACCAGCACCTTCGGCGAGAGGTGTTTTTAGTGCTTTACGATGACAGCCCATTACGACCATAAAATTACCAGTACAAACCTTCAACTGTGGTACCAGATGCATCCATGTTTATTATGCAGTTGACAGCGTGCTTCTGACTGAACATCGGGGAAAGTCATATTCATTCTCAAATATGACATGGATTCTGAGAAAATGTTAGGGGGACTGAGATCATGGGTCTAAAAAGAACCTAGGGCTGTCTGCAGAAAAACGAAGAGCAGTAACTTAATATCGTATTTTGGGGTATTCTAAGTAAACATGCATATATTTGTGCATAAACTGATTTTGTTAACCCCTTAAGTGCTGATTAAATTACGAAAAATTGTTCCAAAATTGCGAAATTTTTTTATGACGAGAAGTGCTTCAGTAACATGTTCAAAACAGAAAGAAACTTGCGAAAACGTCTTATGGCTTACAAAAATGCTTTATTCATCATATTTCGCACCGTCATGTAATACCTAGGCCCGTAGTCAGGAATTTTTTTCGGGTGGCCCACTTGCTGAGGGCCTTAAAAAACACATATTTTCATTATTTATTTTCGGTAAAACACCCCCCTCCATCAGAGTTTCAAGAGGGGAGGGGGTGTGGGGCTAGACATCCCTCCTCCCTGGCTGCGGGCCTGATAATACCCCATACCTGGGGCATTTGGTCGGTATTCCGAACGAAATTTCTGCAACTCCAGAAAGTATGGGTTCCATTTGACTTCCCGTGGACAAAATGTACTATTCCTCGACAGTTCAATACAAACTAGACAAGACTACCATCCTTGTGGTAGCGTTCAAAGTACAGCACTGTGCCATGTTCGTTTAAAATGCATGGGAGACGCAAGGCGTGCATTTTGCCGTTTAGTGTGCAGACTCTCATTCATTAAAAGCGCCAATCATAGAATCCGTGCTACCATCTGTGTTTTAAATAAGAAAACACCATTTGACGAGCTGCGCTCGTCAAAAGCGTCTTGAAACATTGCCGAAGAGCCATGACGAGCTTCATAAGCAGAAATGTGACAATTTTTCATGACGAGCTCAGCTCGTCATAAGCAGTTAAGGGGTTAAACATGTGGCACAACTGCTCCAGCTTGGAGTCAAATATTTGTGTTTGAATATGTGTGCTTTGTAACTGCTCTGAAAGGTTGTTGTGCTGGTCCAAAGTGAAATTTTAGCTGCCCCAGAAGCTGCGCCAAAGTGGCTTCGGTCAATCACATCACTGCTTGCTTTGCCTGTTATGTTGTAGCATTTCAGTGTGGTTCAGTGGTTTGTTGGTGCATTGTGTAGCTTGGACAGTTCCTCCGATAGTACCTGGTTGGTGAGCTCTCAAGCTACTGCTTCAGCGCATCTATTGCCATGGGAAGAGGCATGTACTACCAGCGTAAAATTCTGGGGTTTAATTATGTCAGGGTGTATATACTCCATCTCGCAAGCTTGTTGCAGCACTGTGGTAGCTACACGACTACTCAGCTAACGGGAGGAGCGAACGCCCTTCATGATGCATTAATCTGCTCCCTGTTGTCTGCTCGGCACCCCCTTAACGTCTGCGCTCACACGTTGGACGAGTAGAGCGAGCACACGGCAGCAACCAAAACTCTTAGTGTTGGACAGCAACGGCAGTGCCGCCCAAGAACGATGACATGCGTTGGTTGAGTAAAGCAAGCACACATTAGCAGTAGCAACTAACGCTCTTAGCGTTCGGCAGCAACGGTAGCACTGGAAAAAAAAACATGGCGGCACCCGTCGAAGCTGGTTCCTTGCACCTGGAGATTATAAAGTCATTGTCATGAGCAGCTGTGTGGCCCATGAGTTCTAAACCGACGCTTGTGTTTGCCTTATATTTGTATCCTGACACTTCGACACCAATGTATTCGTGTCTATTTTGGAATATTTCCCGCATTCCCTTTCAAATTCTCTGGGACAAAGCTTAGCAGGCGTGGCTGAGCAAAGAGCTCATCTCAATAATAAGGACAAAACGTGCCTTATACGTTGTCCTCAGCGGGAGATGACACAAAGCGATAGCCGATTCCACCGTTCATTTATTGCTGTCGGGAGAGTGGGCAAGTAGCAGGTGTAAGTTCGGATCGAAGTGGGCAATTGCGTCTGCATGGGCACTGCCATGTTGGTTCGCCATCACAATTATTAACAGCTACTGATACAATAGTCAAACACTTATGACGAACATGCGAATCGTGATTAATGTATCACGCGTTGCTGTGATGTAGTGTGTTCCAAACAAATGCAGTTGTCTTAAAGGACCCCTGACAGCGAAATTTTTGTTTGTGACTTTTTTACTGTAATTTGTAGCCTTGTGTCTGGTAATGCTGAAATTGAATTGTAAATGCTCTAATGTATTGTATAATTAATGTTAGCATTATTAATTGTGACCACTTTTAGCGTCCCTTCAAAACACCCACCTAAAATTGTAAGAAACTAGCACCCCACAGCAGGGGAGCGCCTGAGACCACATGCGCTCGAGCTTCGGTGACGCTGAAGGCACATTTGCAAATCGGGGGACCTGCGCGCGGTGAAGAATGAAACGATGTGGGGGCTTTGAGTGTGTCCCCCTTAGGAAAAAGAAAACCATTCCTGACGTAAGCAGCCAAAACTACTTTGAGAGCAGCCTGACAACAGAGCAAGATGGGCAAGGAACAGTAGCCCTCGTTGGGTGCCATTCGTGGTTCCGTGTGCGCCCCGTGAATGTTCTGCGACGTCGACAATACTCACTTTTCTTGTGTCACGTCACAAGGGGCCTCTGTCTACGTCATACTAGTGGTGATGTCGCAAGGTGCTGAAAAGTCAGACGAGCACTCAAGCTTACTTTAAAACCAAATGAAAATATCTTAAAGGCAACGTTCATTAGTCATAATCGGTCAGAAGTGCCCACGTATGCAGGCCTATCAAACAACACAAGCATCTCGAGTTTCCAAATTTGGTGTCAGGGGTCCTTTAACCTTCTCCAACTACAAACAGAACTATGTTTCGCTACGCAAGCATGTAGTTTGCTTGCACCTCGTAGCTTCCACCCTGCTGCTACCAGCTTGTAAGATGTGTAGTCACTGTACACATTTGTGACTTTCTCAAGCATAGCAGAAAGCAGCGATGCAGGCAACGAGGTGGTTTCAGTTTGTGGCACTGCTTGATATAAATGAATTCAGAAAATGTTGATGTAGGCCCCCATAGTACCTCAGTTTTGCACTTGGTTTGTTCTGTCTGTCTCAGGCACAGTGTTGAACTGCAGGCTTTCACGTTCAGCTCCACTGAGACCTGACTGAGGTCATAGAGATGATGCTGAACGAGAGCGTGTCTTACAGTGTTGTCTCGATGCATTGGTGGTTGCAGTGCAGCGTAGTGGGTGGCTTCATCTCACACTACCTGCTGGAAAAGTCTCGCATCTGTGGCCAGAGCAAGGGTGAACGGAACTACCACATCTTCTACCAACTCTGCGCTGGCGCACCCATTGAGCTCAGGCAGCAGCTTCGAATCACCAGCCCAGATGATTTCCATGTGAGCACTGTCCTTGAACTTCAGCATACGAACTCATTCATCTGTGCAAAATGTATCACAAACATAGCAAGCTTTCATTTAGGACCACGCTTTAATGCTCCTGCTTCACAGTTGTTCACAAGCAGTCTTCCGTCATAGCTTACTGTGTGTGTGCACATGGAGAGTCCTTTTAGATCTATCGGGAATGGGCATGCAGGCAATATGCTAAACATTATAGAACACTACTTATCAATTTTCAGTAAAATATGCATGCATATGTAGAACCTGCTGAAATCCTGTAAGTGCGTGCCTTACTTTTTTTTCTCTTTTTTTATTTATTCTTCATTGAATTTTTGTTCTGCAAAGCTTATGTCATGTTGGCTGACCATTAAGCCATAGTGGCTCGTCATATGCCTACCGGCTAGTGCATGCCAAGATCACTATTTTCTTGCACAGGCGCTAATTGTTCCATCTTGACTTGTGGTGTGGCTGATGACATGCCTTTTCTCAAAAGTTCTGCCATTGCAACACGTACAGAGACTTGGTAATCGCAGCACAAGTGTCGTGTTATGTAAAATGGGCAACTATTGCAATCACACAAATGTATAGTGCTAACCTTAGCACCAAAAGATAGCTACCAACAAGTGCACCTCTATGACCTATTATCGACTCTCATGATAAGCATCTTTGTTCATCTGCTTGACTAAACCACTCTGATAAGCCCCGAGCTTCGGGAACCTCATGGTTCTGTGCTCATGCAGAGCAGTACAATTCCAGAGAACGCTGTGATATGTTCTGCCCTCAGTGCAGGCTTTGGATCATCACTGCCATCACGTAGTACAGATTAAATTTGCAGCCATAATGCTGTAGGCTGCCCGCCATAGAACATGGCAGTCTTTGCCTCCTCTGAAGGCACATCTACGGCTGCAGGAGTGATTGCAAAAAGGAAGGACTAAAATTTGCTATTGCTTACTTCCAGATTTAGCGTTCTGCTTCAAGTAAGCTGTTTTATATTTGAAATTGTCAGTTCAAAAGATGTCACTTTTTCGCTCCTAAAGGGACACTTAAAGGCAAAGGTTAAATCGACGTGGATTGTTGAAATAGCATTCCAGAAATCTTTTAGTGCTTGGATCGTGCCACTGAAATGCTTAGTTTTGAAAAAAAAAAACTCATGTTTTAGTTCTCCGCATACCGTTCGTGCAATTCAAGGTACCCGCCTACAAAAACAGCCTTCTGACATAGCGTTCTCCATGCCAGTACTGCGGTGCAGTGCATAGCAGAACAAGGCTCTTTAGCAGAGCACAGCCTGGCGAAAATGGAACTTGCGTCGGTCTCAAAGATAACATCAGGTTTATTATTTTTTTTTTTGCAAGAATTAGACTGCGATGCAACAATGTTATTTTATTCCATCTTTTAATGCAATGAAATGTTCTTTTTTGTCATGGGTAGCTTGAGTACTTGTGATTAATTATACTGAGGCCCTACTGCCTCATTGGGCGTGTGTTCCAGAATGTCTCAATGGTGGCACAAATCGTGACCTCCATTTACTTTAATTTCTCGATGGTCAGAACAGCGCAAACGTAAAGCACGGGACGGGGAAGGCACACACAACGACATGAGCGCTGCTCTTGCCATCATGATTCACCAACTTGCCCAGCAAGCTTCACTACCTTAATTTCTTGATTACTAAGGCGCTGCTGCGTATAATATGGGTATTTGAGATGTTCTCAAGCATTGACCTTTCACTCTGACGTAAAATGTTATTTGCCCTTAGTGCCCCTTTACCCTGTTCCAAAGCCATGAACTTGCTGCTCCAAAAATTGTTTAAAGAAACTGTTCCATCTGTCGCACCTCTGCTCATATACTCTTAAAAATTACACATCATTTCCCCCTACGGGCAACCATGGTGGGATGCGAAAGCATCGCGGGGGGTGCGCATTGAGTTTCCGTTTCTCTTTTGTGACTTATGAGATGGCGGTTGTCGAGGCATTTGAATTACATTCGGCTTCCCGAGCCTTCCTCTGCTCTGCAGCGGTGGCGCTACTGCTGCAACCAGCGCTGACGTTGACGTTGTTCATGGCGTTTCGCACACCATTGCACAGAGCGAGAGAATGACGGAAGCACAGCGAACACGCGCTTTTGCAGCCTCGCAGCTTCGAGATTTGCTTGCCAGCATTGCCGTTTACGTTAAGCTTCGCGAGCGTCCATAGCGCCGTTGTGAAGGAGAGTGCAACGGAAGCGAGCGCGCGCCGCATTATATACGAGCGCACAGCTGTGGTGGAGAGAGAGAAATGGGAGAGGAGAAACAAAGTGGAGGCAGCGCTCACGCCACCTCCTCGTGCTCACGTGAAAAGGGGAGGGGGGGGGAGGAGTTGGCGCATGCGCAGTATGGGTGCGGACACCGCAGAACGGACACTGCCCCGAGCATAAGATGCTTTCGCATCTAAAACAGCGGCAACCTCTTTGGTGTGTTACATAATAACCATCTTCTACGTGGCTATAATGCTACACAACCAGTACTTCCAGGTCAACAACAGTGGTGGCTCAACAGTGCCATATGTGCCATTTTGCTCCAGTCCTATCTCTTTGGCCTTACTGTGCCCACTCAAGTGGAGCTTGAGCCAAGTGCACTCATGTTCGCTATTCCACCTGCCTTAACGGGAATAGAGCATTTATGGCGCAAAATATTCCTGTTTTGGCTTCTAACTGACGCATCTTTTCTATATTGCCATGGAAACAGTTGCGCTCTTCCTCTTTCCACAGATGCGCTTTTTCTTACTATAATCGGCCTAACCAAAGCTTGTGCATGTGACCTCCATTACTGACGATATACCAAATGTTGTTTTTAGTCTCGAAGCTTATTGCTCTTGATGAGGAACTGGGAATAACACGCTGGCTAGTGATCTTTTTGTTTGTTTTTTCGATCCACTATGATGCTGTGTAATGCACGCTGGCCATGCTGCCTCTGTTTTAGGCACCACATGCTGTAAACAGCGTCTTGTTGCAAATGAAGATTTGGACATGCAAAAGTTCGTTTGATATTTTGGCAAAAAATGTGCCATATCAGTCATGCTGCGCAAGGTGTTTTGACACACTGATTGTAATACTAAGCATAAATGGCCATGTATCGCACGCATACAGCACAAAGTGGTGCCGCTGCTGGTCGCGAATGTTGAAGTGCTTTTCGTGCGTCTTGATTGCAAAATCGGCATAATGTGTTGGCAAACTAGTGAGCTTAGAAAGTGAGCCATGCAAACACTAACGGTGAGCAGCAATTAATGTGTAACTGTGCTCACGTGATCGCTGTATAAAACCCCCTTTAAACAGCCAATATTTTCGTCAGTCGCCAAAGGAGGCCAGACAATTAAGTCGCTCTCAACCTGAACAGCTTCCCAAGTGATTCCCAGCTTGCACTTATTATTAGCTAGGCGTGTGAGCATGCTCAGCATGGCCACCGTGTGTCTGCAAATCACACATCAACAAGTCTGGAGCGCCGCATTCGCGTGGTTCACTCACTGCTCTCAATCTGTAGCCTGTGAGCACAACGTATCTGCATGGAACGTATCTGCATTTTTGTAGCCTGTCAGCTACTTTCGTGCGAATGTGGTGTTCAGTGGGTTTGTTAAATCCGAACTGCAGTGCAACATTTTTTTGCTAAAATAACAAACTGTATAAATTAATGGGAAACAAATGGTATGTACATAGTTGAATTAGTTCTTGGTAGGCTTGTGCGAATATTCGAGCAGTCCGAATCTTCGAACGAATATTACAATATTCGAATTCGCTTCGAAACGAATTTAAATTATCCGAAATTTTGAAGTATTCGAAACGAATAAATAGACATATAAACCGCATGTAAGCCCCCTGTAAAGGTGGTTTCACTGCAGTCCAGGAGTGCTATGCCGTGAATACACCTTTCCAGGGGAAATCCACACTTCCGCGAAGCCCCACTTCAAGGTTAAATGATCAAAGTACCCACACATCTATTCATCATTTCTTAAGTTTAAAAGCTCGTTATAACGGCTTATATGCTCTAAGTAAAGTAAATTTTTAAATGTAACGTATTTTACCGGTTACCATTTGCATTCTACCGAAAGTCAAATTCTGCTACTATTCAAAGTTTGCTAAAACGGCTGCTTGGGCGAGTTGGTTCATGATTAAGGTAGATTTACCAGTGCAAAAAAAGACGGAACATTTAGGAAGGACACACACAGCAGCGCTGTGTGTGTGTGTTCTTCCTAAATGTTCCGTCTTTTTTTGCACTGGTAAATCTATCTTATTCAAAGTTGCTTCCACTTCCCTTTGCACCAAAAAGAATGACATTTGCACATGCCTTGTTTCAATTTTTATGAAGTATTGTGCAGGTCAGTTGGATCATAACAAATATGCTCATTTTTCTTTATAATGTGTGATATACACTATTTGAATTTGATTCAAAATTATTCAACCAAATCACTATCACGCATCGAACCTAAAACTTACTATTCGCACAAGCCTAGTTCTTGGCACTCGCAGAATTCTACAATACTCATAGACAACACAAGCCTTACAGCGCAGATATAATACAAATATGCACATCAAGAATTATGTCTTACAGGCAAGAAGGGGAATGGATCAAAAGCCCGGTTTCTTTCTTAGACACACCTTAATCTAATCGACAGACAGTGAAGCTTAGGAAGATTCAGGGAACATTATTTGGTCCTCTTTCAACTGTAGCGCAGTAATTGTGATATAAGTAAAGCTGTGCAAGTAGCAAAATTTTGGGTGTGAAGCGAATTCTAGTAATAAAGATTGAGTGCAAATCGAATCAAATAATTTTCGAATATTTCTCTAATATTCTTCTAGTACTGCGAAGCGAAATAACAAAGGAAAAGTTGCAGAGTATCCCTAAGCATATCCTTACGAGGAACGAACATGAAAGCATTTCTTTTGGCTATGTTGATGAAGTACTAGAGGGGTGCTGCCAATAGATTTCTCCCTGTTCGCAAACAGTGTGACGTCACTGTGAGCGCCCCACCCATAAGTCCTGCCCTAGGAGCAGGTGCTGCTTGGCAAAAGAGTTCCACCGGCGGGATCTCTCTGCATAGCAGCGCTGCGCGTGTATGCGTTCCTTCAATAGAAGTTTCTGCAAACCGCTATTTTCTGAACTCACAGCTGCAAAAAGTAAGTCACTGCCTGTAATGCACAATTCTGTTATGTCGACATATAGTGATTTGCTCGTTGTGAATGATAATCATGAACAAATCTTATGCTCTTTGAAAGCGAACATACTTTTTCACGATGACTGGCGTTTGGAGAAATATTAGCATAGCATGGATGTGAATGTACTCAATTTCCGTCTCAACATCTACGCTGCAGTTTTAAACAATGTACAGCGTTAGCGGCAACATGGTTTTGAGCTACTGTGTGCGAGGTTACGGATTAGATTCTCACTCACAGCACAAAATCCTGATCGGAGATGAATGAATAAAAACATGGCTGATCCCTCCGACATAGGAATCGGTATAACACGAAAGTGAAACGTGCCTTCACAGAAGTAGTGCTTATTGTGTAGTGATATATGAGAGCTTGTACAATGTCTATTCGTGTTTGGCAGCTATAGCACCGTTTGACGTGGATGTACCCATGTTGACAGCATGTCTCTATCGCGACGACTAACGCCCATGATCGTGATTAAACCGTTGTGGTAGCTGACGGTGTGAACATATATTTGGACACAGCGAATCGTGAATCCCGCGTAAGGATGATATCAACAAGCTCATAATCAACACTGGTACCCGGTATGCACTTCTTCAAAGCGTCGTCAATTAAGGAGAGAAACGGCATGGCGTGCGCTTTCTAGTAATGGGTAGCCGACGCCTGTGCTCATGCATACATAACACACATTGCGCTTCAGCAACACGGGAGGTAGAGGTTCGTAGCCTGAGCCACAAACGCGTGCGTCCCGCTGGCCTCTGTCTCGCAGGCGCTGCTCTCGCTCCACCAAGGCACGACATTCGCCCGTCGAAATCGCGTCCTTTCTGCGACACATATTGCAGCAGTTTTGTTAGTCGGTGCTCTCGCAATTAAAGCAGTCGGCGGCGGAGAAATCCCGTTGGTGCACGCGGAAGCTGCACTACTCTGATGAGCCGACGCACGCTAACACGAAGCCAAAGGCAAAGAACCTAACTGCGTCAAGGGTGCCTCGGCGACGCCAGCGCGGCCAGTCTAGCTCTCTGGTATCGAGACGCTTTAGCCATGACCTCCGATATCGCATGCAATCTCGGAGTAAGCGCTAGTAAGTGTCGATCGTGAAGCATTACTTCTTTTCACATCTCACAGACGGCGGCACCGTCCCGCTCCGCCCGCCGCGAAAGAGAATGTGTGAAAGATATAAGGCGCGTTCGCGCCGTGTCTATCATCTCCCGAGTTAGCTTAGTCGGTAGCGCGTCGGGCGCTTGCTGTCGTGGCCGCAACGTCGTGGGTTCGATTCCCAGCGGGGGTAATGGTTTTTTTCTTTCTCACCCGTTGGCGTCCATTTTATCAACGTCATATCCGTGACGGATGTACTTGGTGGACCCCGGCATAAAACACTTTCGTGTTAAAAAAAGACGAAGAAGGAAACACTTGTTGGCGTGCGTTCGGTTGATGTTAAGAATCCCCGTGAAAATTAAGGTGAAGTTCTCCCCTACGGCGTTCCTCATAATCCAGTGAGCAGTCTTGCGATTTTAAACGCAATAATTTAATGATATAACTATCGATCCCTTGAGCGGTTATGTTGCTGTATCTTATACCTACAACGTGTTTGTGTACTTACTTCATTGCTTTAGACTTGATACACAAACTCAGAATGTGCATTTTCACTTCATAAAGATTGAGCCGTAAAGGTAAGTTAACAAGGATATGACAAACAAGAACCTCCACTGTTTCAATTGAGACGTACTAGATCTCCGATAAAACGCGATACGCGTACGGGCTTGTGTATTCGCCATGGCAAACCGTACATGCAGCTTTGGCAATGCTAAGACACGCTGGGAGTTGATGCGTAGACTCGCCTTTCAGTCCAGACATTATGCACATTTTTTTTTTCTGCACACAGCACAAACACTGAGATGTCCGCACTTGCAGATCATCACGTCAAGCTCATTTTTACCTTAACTAATGGGATGGACGCGTAACAACAACGCGTTGCAGGAGCTAATCGCAGAGGCCACGGTCATGATGCATTACTTCACTTTACTGCTCCCAGAGGGCGACATCACCCTGCCAACCAAGAGCACTGTGAGAGGAAAGTGTGAGATATAAAAGGCGCGTTTGTAAAACCTCCAGAGTGTGTGACCGTGGCGCAGTGGATAGCATGCCCGGCATCTGTTGTTGCGGATCGAGAGGTCATGCGTTCGACTCCCACTGATGGAACTTTTTGTTCTTTGCCATCTGATCATGTGCATTTTTTCAACGTCATTTCTGTGACGAAAATACTGCCACGCCCACTTCTTGTTTTATTTTGATGTTTTTTGGGTTTGACGAGCGAGGACGGTTATCAACGCTTGAGGCTTTCCGCGAAGCAGTGTTCGAGAAGCTTCTCGATTGTAGTAGATCGTTTTAAGATTTCGCGCCGCACGCGAATGTTCCAGCTTTATCGAGAGATAACACCGCCACCAGCAATATCGCTGGAAAGTTCGATAGCACCTGTATAAAAGCCGACACGCTTGACCGCTTGTCAGTTGATTGACGGTCGACGCTCTGTTCGCCGCTATCAATGTATTGCTGTAGTTTGACTTTCAGTTTCTCGGCCACAAGTTCGGCCATATAAAGAGTTTCATCTCGGACGTGCTGACTGCTGCCTTCTTCGACGTCACAACCACATGACATCTGGTGGAGGTGCTGTTCGTCCATGTTCCGGACGCCCCCGTCAAGCCGTGAACCAAGCCCGAGTCGCAAAGAAGACGTCGACGCCAAGGCCGAGCAAGCCGCAGGCAACAAGGTCTACCGCCAGAGCACGGGCCTCTACCTGAAAAGACCAGGCAAACAAAGACCCTGACCTCGACCACAGCGACGATGACAGACGTTGTGCCGCCCGCACCGATTCTTCTCCGGACGCCCAAGGAACCGCCAACCTTCCATGGATCGTCATTCAAAAACCTGGAAAGCTGGCTCGAAGCCTACTACCGAGTCGCCGTTTTCAGTGCCTGGACCAGCGAAGACAAGCTACGGCATGTCTACTTTGCCTTGCAAGACGCCGCTCGCATCTAGTTCGAGAACCAAGAGCGAACCCTGACAACGTGGGACACATTTCGCACCAGGTTCCTCACTACATTCACGAACGCCATCCGCAAGGAGAGGGCCGAAGCACTGCTTGAAACCCATTTGCAGCTGCCAAACGAAAATGTGGTGCTCTTCACAGAAGAGATGACCAGACTCTTCTGCCACGCCGACCCCGAAATGCCGGAAGACAAGAAAGTTCGCTTCCTCATGCGAGGAGCAAAGCAGGAGCTGTTCGCGGGTCTGATGCGGAACCCACCGAGTACTGTCCAGGAATTCATCTCCGAAGCGACGACGATTGAAAAGACGCTGGAGATGCGCACCCGACAATTCAATCGCCACTCGACGCCAGCTCACGCAGAAGTCCAATCATTCTGCTCCGACGACCTGCGTGAAACGATCCGAGTGATCGTGCGGGAGGAACTGCGAAAGCTTTTACCCCCGCTGCAGCATGAAGTGCATTCAATCGCCGACGTTGTCCGCGAGGAAGTCCGGCAATCCCTTGGAATTCCCGAAGCACCGCAGGCTCAGCCGCAAGCCATGAGCTATGCTGCTGCAGCCCGACGCAACGCCTCCCCTCCTCACCCGCGTCAAGACGCCATGCCGCCGCAGCAGTTCCGCTGCCACCACCACCGACGCCATACCGCCCGCCGACAGGACAAGGATGCGCCCCCCGAAAGACCGACGTTTGGCATGCACATGACAACTGCCCGCTCTGCTACCACTGCAGGGAGGCCGGCCACACGTACCGCCACTGCCAGTACCGACAGACACCGGAGCCAACTATTCCGTCGTCAGTGGGCCATTCGCCACCAAGCTGAAGAAAGTAAAGACCACTTGGAGTGGACCCGAAATCTGGACAGCTGGAGGCCACCTGATAACGCCGATTGGTGTCTGCACGGCGACAGTCACCATCAATAACCGGACTTATCCTGCGAGCTTCGTAATCCTACAAAACTGCTCCGGGGATGTGATACTCGGAATGGACTTCCTAACTGACCACGGTGCCGTTATCGACCTGAGGTCTGAGTCGATAACACTAACCTCGGACAAAGCGCTCACGCCCCATGCGACACCAGGGAACCATGCACTGAATGTGATAGAAGAGCAGGTGACCGTTCCGCTGCGCTCCAGCATCATTATTTCCGTTGGCACCGAAAAACCTGCGAACCTTGAAGGCATAATCGACGGCGATCAGCAACTACTCCTGAACCGTCAAATTTGCGTCGCAAGAGGTATCGCCGAGCTGTGTGACGATAAAGCAAAGGTAGTGCTGACAAACTTCAGCTTCGAATACAAGCACGTGAACAAGGGTATGACAGTCGCCTTCATTGAAGAAACTGTGGAAGCCAGCAATGCCTTCACCCTCACAGATTTAACCGAAGCTTCCGCGAAAGCGCCAGGGCCGGAACCTGCTTTTGACGTCAACCCAAGTCTTCTCCAGCGCAAGCAAGAACAGATCAAATCCCTGCTCCAACGATACAAGGACTGCTTCTCGTCGTCATCACGAATTCGGCAAAGTCCGGTGGCGAAACACCGAATTATAATGGAGGAAAGTGCGAGGCCCCTCCGTCAGGGCCCCTACAGAGTTTCGACTCGAGAGCGCAACGCAATAACGAAACAAGTCGACGAGATGCTACACGACAACATCCAGCCGTCCAAAAGTCCGTGGGCGTCACCCGTGGTGTTAGTGAAGAAGGAGGACGGGACACTGCGCTTCTGCGTTGATTATCGGCGCCTGAACAAAATCACGAAGAAGGACGTGTACCCCCTCCCACGGATAGACGACACCCTGGATCAACTTCACAATGCGACATACTTTTCGTCGATGGACCTCAAGACCGGCTATTGGTAGATCGAAGTAGACGAAAGAGACCGAGAGAAGACCGCTTTTATAACACCCGACAGCCTTTTTGAGTTCAACGTCATGCCTTTCGGTCTTTGCTCGGCACCTGCGACGTTCCAGCGCGTCATGGACACCGTGCTTGCCGGATTGAAGTGGCAAACATGCCTTGTGTATTTGGACGACGTCGTCATGTTTTCCTCGACCTTCGACGAGCATCTCCAGCGGCTTGAGGCAGTACTTCAAGCAATCAAGACCTCTGGACTGACCTTGAAGCCTGAAAAGTGCCGCTTCGCATACGAGGAGCTCTTGTTCTTGGGTCACGTGATCAGCAAGGATGGTGTTCACCCAGACCCGCGGAAAACAGCTGCCATCGCTGCCTTCCAGCCGCCCACTGACAAGAAGGCCGTACGCCGTTTTCTCGGCTTGTGCGCCTATTACAGACGTTTCGTCAAGGAGTTTTCATGGATCGCCGAGCCACTGATGCAACTCGTGAAGGCCGACGTCGAATTCAGGTGGGAAACGTCGCAAGTTCAAGCATTTCAAGAACTTAAACGACGCCTGCAGACGCCACCCATACTTGCGCATTTCGATGATTGCGCCGATACGGAAATACACACCGACGCAAGCAGCGTAGGACTCGGTGCCGTCCTTGTGCAAAAGACTGACGGGCTTGAAAGGGTTATCAGTTATGCTAGCCGGTCACTATCCAAGGCACAAGCCAACTATTCCACAACAGGAAAGGAATGCCTTGCCATCATCTGGGCTCCGTCAAAGTTTCGCCCCTACCTCTATGGCAGGCCCTTCAAAGTTGTCAGTGACCATCACGCCTTATGTTGGCTAGCAAACTTGAAGGACCCTTCAGGTCGTCTCGCACGATGGAGTCTGAGGTTTCAAGAATTCGATATTACCATCGTGTACAAGTCCGGACGAAAACACTCTGACGCCGACTGCCTGTCCCGTGCCGCTGTCGACGCGCCGCCGCAAGAGGACGACGACGACTGCTTCCTCGGAACTACAAGTGCCGACGACTTCGCCGAAAGGCAACAAGCCGACGTGGAACTGGGAGGCCTTATGGAGTACCTCGTGTGCAAGACCGCCGTTGTTCCGAAGGTATTCAAGCGAGCACTGCCGTTGTTTTTCTTACGGAACGGCGTTCTCATGAAGAAGAACTTTTCGGCACTTCGAACCGACTGCCTTCTTGTCGTGCCCTCATCATTGCGACCAGAAGTCCTCCAGGCCCTACACGACGACCCGACGGCTGGACACCTCGGTGTTTCCCACACGCTCGCCAGAATACAGGAAAAATACTACTGGCCACGCCTTGCTGCCGACGTCGCCCACTACGTTAAGACTTGCCGATATTGCCAGCGACAGAAGACACCGCCAACTAGGCCCGCGGGACTTCTGCAGCCAATTGAACCACCTCACCGGCCGTTCCAGCAAATCGGGATGGACCTACTGGGGCCGTTCCCAACGTCGGCTTCCGGCAACAAGTGGATTGTCGTAGCAACTGACTACCTCACCCGCTACGCCGAGACGAAGGCCTTGCCCAAAGGCAGTGCCGCCGAGGTAGCCAAGTTCTTCGTGGAGAACATCGTCTTGCGTCATGGTGCCCCAGAGGTCCTCATCACAGACAGAGGTACCGCCTTTACTGCGGACCTAACTCAGGCGATCTTAAAATACAGCTAGACGAGCCACCGCCGCACTACCGCCTACCACCTACCACCCGCAGACCTATGGCCTCACCGAGCGTCTAAATAAGACCATCGCCGACATGCTGGCCATGTACGTTGACGTTGAGCACAAGACGTGGGACGCCATCCTTCCATACGTGACCTTCGCTTACAACACGGCCGTCCAAAAAACGACGCAGATGATGCCATACAAGTTGGTCTACAGAAGGAGCCCGGCAACGATGCTCGATGCCATGCTACCGAACGTCACCGACGAAGAAAACCTCGACGCCGCCGCTTACTTAAAACGTGCCGAGGAAGCTCGACAGCTCGCCTTCCTGCGCATCAAGAACCAGCAGCACACCGACAGCCGTCACTACAATCTTCGACAACGCTTCGTGGAATACCAGCCCGGCGATCGTGTCTGGGTCTGGACGCCGATACGCCGACGTGGGCTTAGCGAAAAACTCCTTCGGCGATACTTCGGACCATACAAGGTTCTTCGACGTCTCGGCGCTCTTGACTATGAGGTCATCCCGGACGGCATTACGAACTCCCAGCGACGAACTCCCTGAAGTCGTCCATGTCGTGCACCTTAAGCGGTTTTTTGCATGTTAGCGAACCTGGGGACTCTACTTTTACCTTTGTTATTGTAATTTATTTATGTATGCACTTGTTTTTTGGGGCGAAGCTCCTTAAGCCGTGGGTCGTGCGTCCCCGATGTATGTAGTAGCCACCTCTCGTTTAGTTCGTGGAGTGTCTGCTAGATGGCGGTACTTGTATATGATGAAAACACTGCTCAAGGCCGGCTAGATAACTGAGGACAACGAAGTGGGAAGCTCGAGCAGCAACCACGATTTCTCTGAGGAGACGACACTCGGGTCTTTGGTTCTTCGGACGTGTTCAAGGCCGGCTAGATAACTGAGGACGACGAAGTGGGAAGCTCGAGCAGCAACCACGATTTCTCTGAGGAATACGATGCTCGGGTTTTCGGTTCTTCGGACTTCACGCCTGATGCTCACCACCCGTTCACGATGCGGTTCTGCCAGTCCGATCCCACAACCCGTTCCTGCAATGGATACTCCTGTCCACCGCTACAGTCGCCGACTGCGAGGCCTTAGTCCCGAGGCCATCCCTCTGGAACTTCTCCAGCCAAGCCCTACATTAGGAGAAATGGCCACCGCCGGCGCTTCACAGGGTACTGTTGAGCAGCCGATGCGAGATGCGAGATGTTATAAAACTATACTTGTAGTATGATGAAATATGATGAAAAGATGTGATGTTATGAAAATATGAATGATGTCATATGGCACCTGCCATTGGACGCCCGCGAGCATAAAAGGCACTCGCTCTTGGTGCGCACTCGGAGTTGTCGGATGGATAAGGCTGCTGCGGAGCGGCGAGCGCGCAAGGCGGGGGCTGCTCGGCGCCGCCACCAAGATCCTGCCGGTCGAGAACGAGAGGCCCAGGCAGCACGGCAGCAGCGCCAAGATCCTGCCGTATGTGAAAGAGAGGCCGAAGCGTGTCGTCAGACTTTAGTGGGGCGAATTACTCGTATTGACGGTTTACCGATGATGCCCTCCGGAGCTTCACCCCACTCAAAGCATCGGGACGATGCTTTTTCAGAGGGGGCAATGCCACGCCCACTTCTTGTTTTATTTTGATGTTTTTTGGGTTTGACGAGCGAGGACGGTTATCAACGCTTGAGGCTTTCCGCGAAGCAGTGTTCGAGAAGCTTCTCGATTGTAGTAGATCGTTTTAAGATTTCGCGCCGCACGCGAATGTTCCAGCTTTATCGAGAGATAACGCCGCCACCTAGCGATATCGCTGGGAAATTCGATAGCGCCTGTATAAAAGCCGACGCGCTTGACCGCTTGTCAATTGATCGACGGTTGACGCTCTGTTCACCGCTATCAGTGTATTGCTGTAGTTTGACTTTCAGTTCCTCGGCCACAAGTTCGGCCAAATAAAGAGTTTCATCTCGGACGTGCTGACTGCTGCCTTCTTCGATGTCACGACCACGTGACAATACGTCACTGATGTCTTGGTAGACCCTGGCATAAAACACTTTCGTGTTAAAGAAAAAGTTCTTGCTTCGTGTCACGCTTTAAGTTCGTACCGCATATGGAGAGCGCTTGTCTGAACATTCCGTGGTGTCAGTGTCGTTCGGTCTTTGTTTTCGACACCGTGCGCACGTGTGTGATGTCACTGCACATGCATGGAGCAGCCCCTGTCGATGTGCAGCTTCATGATTTTCTTTCATTTTCTTTTTCTAAATGCGAAGCATTTCCTAGCAAACCCAAGGCACTAGCAAACCCAAGCTAGCTAGCTAGCTAGCTTGGGTTTGCTAGTGCCTTGGGTTTGCTAGGAAATTCTTCGATAGCTAGCTAGCTAGCTATAGATAGATAGCTAGATAGATAGCTAGCTAGCTAGCTAGCTATCTACACCTTAACTTGGTGTAGACCAAAATTGGCATGGGAGGGTAAGAGGATTTGACAAATATGACTGTCTGGATCATGACATGAATAACGTGAAAATTCTGCCGCGTATGTCGTCAAACCCGTGGTACATACCCGTTTACTGCGAGCAGGGGTGTACGGGTATACGCCACAGGTGATTGACAGTTTATATCCACCCAGGAACGGCGTGAGCAGACATTGGTAATTTAAATGCGAGAGCATTAAGAAAAACCGACATTGGCAGTGTTGACCGGACGAATGAAAAGAATAAAAATTAGGATCCCAGTAGGAATCAAACCCAAATATTATGTGTGGCAGTCAGGTATTCTACCACAGAGCTACGCCAGGTCTAAAAACTGCTTTGGAAAAACAACCAATGCAGGCATGATGTCGGTGCAATGTCAATTGTGCTTGTGGTGCTGCTTATCTTATCTTATACCAAAGCAATAAACACTACATATGTACTCTTGCGACACAGGCATCAGGTCAGGTTAACGTCTGTGGTTCCAGTGTTGGCTCCGCTTTTGTAGCAGTCTAATGAACATTACATTTGTATTCCTATGATTCACCCAGCTATATTCAAGCGTTGCTCGACCCCAAGAGGAATACGCTAACGAAAGTTACCTATGATATTCGCATCATCGCACTGTAATGTGCACTTCGTTTCGATAATACTGATGTATGTGCTGTAACGCGAGTGCTGACATTGCGTCAGACGATAAGTTACCCTTTAAACGCCAGTGTTGTCGACGTGCCTGGTAAGCCCACGATGTGCCCACAGCTACTACACTTACGAAAACACATCGATTCGCCTGCGCTTGGCTCAAAGCCAAAAAAATGCAGCATAAAACTACTCGTTGACTGCTTCGCATGAAACCGATTCCCACAAAGTCTTTTCTGAGGACTGTGCTGTCACTACCGAGATGTCAGATTAGGCGCTCGTGGAAACTGTCCGAGACGACGAGGGATCTTTGGAAGTCGACTCGTCACATGCGTTGTCATCTTGCACCACACCGTGGGTTCGCTAGACCGTGGCCTCCGTGATTAACTCTGGCAATGCGCCATGCAACGCTATGGCGCATTGTCATGTCACTAACTGTCTCAAATAAAGCCGATTGCCTGCCTACGAAACAGCCAAACGAGCCAAACTGTGCGCACCAAAAATCGCATGCTTACTGAGGGAAAAAAAAGCAAACCAAGATAGTCTGGCCTTGGTCTATCATTACCGAACACTTCTTAAGCTCACTTTCGCTGCAGTACACTGCTGTCATGTGGGAAAGTGTCATAAGAATGGAAAGGGGCTACAAGCTGTCGTTGGACACAACACGTTTCATCCCTTATTTCATGTGCGCGCATTGTATAATAACGAGCACCAGTATGATCGCTGATGTCTGAAAACTTCACCGGCAATCATGCAGAGCTGTCTATGATTTGTCTGCAGCACTGGAAAACAATAAACATCACAATGCTAGTTGGTACGTTGCCTTGAATTATGTTTATGAGAACTTCTAATAATTCAAACTTCTGATAATTCAGACAAAATCCTGAGGTCCCCTCGAGTTTGAATTATTGAGACCGTACCGTATGTGAGTGCTTCTACAAAGAATAAAAATAGCATCGATTTATTGAACAGTGCAGAAATCGCGAAGCAGTTCAGTATAGCCAGAATTCAGTATATAAAATTGTGAGATGGGAGGGAGTGAAGAGTGCGCATGTGTTGGGTGCGGGTCCCGGAGGCTGTGTGTAGTTGCCGGGAGAGGAACTAGATGGCGCGAGTGTCAAGTGAACACTGAGAGGATGCACAGGAAAACGGGAGAAGAGAGCCAGAGAGACACAAGCAGTCGGACATGTGATGTGGTTGAATAAAGGGTTGTGTGGTGAACATGGTTGCCGATCGTCGAGTGTGACAAAATCTTGTGCACGTCAATCAATGAACCATTTGTGGTGCAGTGAATACTCCCTTGAAGCTTCAAACAAAGTATTTATTCCTTTGGATGAAGGAACTGCAGTAGCATAGCCTGCCTCTTGTTGGCAACCAGATGCCGCATGGCTATAACGGCATTCATGCATCCGCATATTTGATGGAGTGAAATAGCTAGCTATACGTCTCGCAATAACAACTGTCTCTTCTAACTGGAAGTAGATACCACCACACAAAAATAAACCCATAAGGCACCTCAGTGTGTGCGCACAGATGTCTACAACTTTCGAGACATGACGCAGTCAACAGGAACGAGTTCGCCATGCAACATACGGAATCACACTTCACAAGACACTGAAAAAGGCAACAAAAAGTAAGCATCAAATGTTGTTTCTTGTAAACGTACCATCGCTCATGACTGAACGGGCTTTAAGAGATAATGTTTGGCAGAATGACAACCGAAACTGAAGTCCCCAAGCGCCTATGCAAGTCCCCATCAGTGCCTCAACTGCATTGCATTGTCAAACTAGTGAAGCCATCACCCTTTGCTATGCTACACAGCCTAGTGCACAGCAGTTGGGAACGCCCACCACCACCATCTTCAAGGGTGTTGCGGGAAAACCTGCTTGCTGCCACAGAAGCACACATGCTCTGGGGTGGTGGAGTATAATGTATCCATTTTACATTCAACAATGTTCGAAATAAAAGGTTAAAAATGCATGCGATTTTCGAAGTTATACGGAACAAGTTCAATATATCAAGGTTTGACTTTACTTCAATAATAGTGCATCCTGACTGAAGACATTTAAATTGATGTCATCATCCTTGAATTTGTGCCAAATGCCCTTGACATTTTTTTGATGCAGTACCTGCGCCATGGATGCACCCAGTACTTTTGCTCATCAGAGTCTGAGAAACTGCTCAAGAACAACTCCCGATCCAAGGAACACCAAAGCAAAGGACCGCTGCGTGACCCAGTTATAGATGATGCCAAGGACTTCTCAAACCTCGATCGAGCTCTGCGGCTTATGGGTACGTGTGCCACATTTGAACACAGTGTGACATGAAACAGTGGGGAACCTCATTTTATTTTGCACATTCTAAGCCCACTATGTTAACTCAGCAGCTGTGACACAGTGCTGCTGAGCTGAAGGTCGAGGTGGCACCGCTTCTGCAAATGTGCAGGTTAAAGAGGGTACCGATCCAAGAGTGCACACCTCAAAATGGGTAAGTTTTAACACATAAAACTATGTAATTACAGTCGATCTCGAATATATTAAACCTGGATATATCGAATTATTGGCTATATCGAACAGTTGAGAAATCCCCTTGAATTTCCCATGCAAAAGTATAGGGCTGGTGCACACGTATATCGAACTCCCGCACAGCGAAACGTCCGATATATCGAATGCTGTGCCTCGCCAAACTCCAGGGAGTGCATTTTTCCTAACAAGTGTTGGTCATTTTCAGCCGCGATTTGTCAAGTTCCGACCACTCTTCGTGCGCAGGTGGCGAAAAGGCGGTGTCGTTGGATTACATTGATCTAGTTGATTGCGCAGCGCTTGCGAGTGCACCGGCTTGTTTGATGCACGATCTGTAGGTTGTAATGCGCGTGCATAGTGTTTTTCAAAGGGGCCGATTGCCAAAGGCACCAAAATGAGATGAATGCGGAGATACTTGGCAGCCTCGTCGCAATGTTCGCATTCCCTTCTCTGTTCGTGTACGATGGCATGCGGGCCCGAAAAGCATGGCCTTCGAGATCCGCAACGTCGTGACGTATTTTTGGCGTTTTCGGTTATAAAACACATCTCAGAGGCTACGCTTTTTCTTCCTTCTCGCGCCAAAGCAGCAGCTGCTTGCTACAAAGCTACAAGTGCCATCGCCATCACCAAGATGCCGACGGTCGGGACTTGTTCGTTCGTTGTTTGTGGGCTGCGTCGCTGCGTTGTCTCTTGTGGCTTGAGGATTTGAGTACTTCTCACTTCGTTCTTGACAAATCCTCATTCGGGAGTTGAACTAAACATTGACCCGCTCGTAGCGATAAAATGTTGACTGGTGCTTGGAACGACGTCAAGCAAAGCACGGTCACGAACCGTTTCCTTGCGGGCTTTGGTGCCAGGTGACGACTTTGGGAGCGTCACGACTTCTGACAACGGCGTACGGTGTTTCAGTCAATTTTGCGACTTAGCATTTCAGGGTGCGCTCTCAGACGGAAGTACAGCAAGCGACTTCATCGGTGCAGATGAAATTGTCGCTGTTTATGACTGCATCGATGCCGCGATCAAGGCTGACGTTGCCAGTGTCGCGGAAGCGAACCCATGCGGTTACAGTGCTCCAGAGCTTGCATCGCCGTTCAGCGTCGGTCACCGCTGTTGTGGCCGAAAGTGCTGAATTTGCTTATTTGGAAAGCTTCAATTATATTTAGGATAACTTGATGAACTTGACGGCGCGCAAGAAGCAAGACAAGTTTACGAACTATTTTTGTGCGAAATAAAGTGCGGTAACTTGCAAAAGAAGTTGCCATCTTCTCATTTAACATACTAGTTGTGAGCGAATCGTCATGTTAGCGCTTGTTACGAATTTCGGAAACTGTTTCGAGGCCCTGCAATGCATTAATATAAGCCTCAAGTACGCATATTTTATATTTCGAATTATCAATATATCGAACTATTTCGCGACCCCCTTCGAGTTCGATATATCCGGGATCGACTGTATACCCTGCCACACATGCTCTCGAGTCTTTTGAGCAAAAAGAGTTTTGCCCACAGGGAGCAATATCCTTTCCAGAAGCTAAGGTCACTAAGGTCACCAATTGTTTAAATATTGTTCAGCTTTCGAAGAACAGAAAAAGAGTGTGCAAAATAAAATGAACAATACAGTTTTAATGGCAACTAACTTGTGAGTACAATTACGCTATATTAGAAAGGGAAATATACTTTTTAAAGGCTGCAATGTACAATTAAGTAAATACACCATGATGACGCAATTGAGCACTGGAAAGCAAGTGAACACGAATTCTACTAAGCATTTTGTTGCAAAGCACTCACGGTGACATTGAGCATCAATGGGCAGAAATGGCGTGAAGCACACACTATAAGTGAACGCTGCAGTGACCATTGTACAGTATAACCTCATTACAACAGACCTTCATAGTGAAGAGGATATTGGTCTGTTGTAAAGGGAGTACAGTAGAACCCCGCTGATACGTTTTTGAAGGGACCGTAGGAAATAAACGTAAGAGACGGGAAACGTAAGAGCCGAAAAACAGGAAAAACGGCAAAATATTTAGTGGTACAGAATTTTATTTCAATTCTTACGAGCAGCACGAAAATTGGCGCGCTCAGCCGCGATCTAGTCAATGGATACAAACGCGGAGCTTAGGACGGCCTTATCCGCAGAAATGTAATCAACGTATGTGATTTTTTTAACACCAACAGCTGTAGGCATGAAAGAACTAAGCACACGCAATCACGACCGGCGCGGCGAGTCCGACCGCGAACCGCACGCACGACCATGCGAGCTCCAACCAGCTCGAACTCCTCCCGTTCTCCGACAAATAACGATGATGATGAGTCTACGCCAACGCGATGGCAGAAGTGAATGCCAATCTCGAAGGCCTTGCTTTCGCAAGCAATTACGTCATACACGCCATGTTTGTGCAATGCAAATCTCAGAGGCTATGCTTTTGTCAATAGTAAATGCCAATCTCGAAGGCCTTGCTTTCGCGAGCAGTTACGTCATAGACGCCATCTTTGCAATTTGAATCTCGAAGGCCATGCTTTTGTTTGCATCAATTGAAAGATTCTGTTGCTTGCGCCTCTCATGCGGCTAATATTACGGTCAAACGAGGC
>NC_051181.1:164359025-164364354 GCF_013339695.2 Rhipicephalus sanguineus | reverse complement strand
CAATATTTTAATTGAAAATATTAAGTCGACTTCGCACTAGTGGTGCCAAGCCTGAAGGAAGTGCGAAGCTGGGTGGGCTTCTTTTTCTTTATTTCTCTCTTCCTTTCTTTTGATCTCTCTATTTTTTTCTGTCTTCTTCGTTTCAGTTTTTTTATTTCTTCTTTCTCTTGCGCGCACCGAAGGACCTCAATAAAGTTATTCATCCATCAATCCATATCGGTATATTTCTTTCTATTTCTCGCTCCTATATTTCTTTGCCTTCCCTTTCTCTCTCTCTCTCCATTTTTCGCTTCCTCTTTCCTTCTATCGCTTCCTCTTTCTGTCGTACATATATTTCCCTCTCGTCCTTTGATTGTCTGTTTTTCTTGCCGTTCTTTTTATCTATTTCTCTCTTGACGAAATTATAATCAGCGAGACGCGGGCCATACTGCGCCGTGGCCTCCGCGCTTGCGTCTGTGTCTTCTCGCTGGGTACCAAGACGCCTTGGGGACCCGCGCTAGTTTTCTGTTTTTGGGATAATAGCGAAAGTTGGGCTAGTTGGGTCTGTTTTTGGGCCTTGGGACAACGCGAGCGCAAGAACCCAAGAGTGGCTTGGGTTCCGCGCATGCGTCCTGGCGGCTCACAAGCTACTTGGGTCCCAACTCCTTTGGCCGCAATTCTGTCAAACTCTCGAATATAACGCTAGAGCAAGCGTAGCGCGAGGTTAGCGCGCAAGCACGCTCGCACTCATGAGCACCGCGAGCAAGAGCACGCGCACTGCTGCTCAGCACAGCGCGAGAGGAGGACGCCTGCACGAGCGCCTTGAAGAGCGCGCGCGTAGCGCGAGCATAAAACGAAAGGGGGCAGAGAGAGAAAGCACGTGCACGCGTGCAGCGAGACAGAACGCACGCAGCCGCAACATAAACAAACCGGCGAAGGAGCGCCGCGCGCGACGGCAAAGCAAGATTTCTGAAAAAAGGGGCGCTTTTCATAAAGGCGCAGTAGCGCCCCCTGGCCTAGGTGACTGAAACAACCGACGCCCGTGCAGAAAACGGCGCTAACACACCGATGGACCTTACGAACGCCAACGACAACGCCTTGGTGAGTGATAAATCATCCGATCCTCACGACGCCGATGGAGCGACTGGCAGCTTAGCCAAACGCTTCGCCAACGCAAGAAAACAAGCCCAGGAACGCCGCAATCTTGCCGCGCTTCAGGCCCAGCAAAAGCAAATGGTTAACAGTCAAAAGATGGGATCGCGAGGACAGAAACTCCCTCCACTGCCTAAAGATGATTATAAAATTGTCATACGACCGCACCAAGGCCTGCCGTTGAAAGCGATTACTGCTCCTGCACTCGCTAGAGCAATTATCGAAGCCTGCGACAACCAGTTCACGGATGAGACTTTCATACTGCGTATCAACCGCGGCTCTAATATTGCCATATGGTCCACTAAGTACTCCGAAGTGGCTGAACTCGTTCGGAAGCTCCAACAACTTGCCATCAATGGCAAACCGCACCCGGTGCGCGCCTATGTGGCTACGGGAGAAGAGGCACTCCGTGGAGGTGGTGCATGGCATTTCAACCCAACACGTCTATGGAAACTCTAATGACACATCTTCGCATACGCACACAAGGCGTCGAACTTGTGCAAGCCAGAATGATAGGCAACACAAAGAGCGCGGCCCTCACTTTCTATGGGGACAAGCTTCCTCGAACTGTCTATTTTTACGGAGGAGAACTGATTTGCCACCCATTTAGAGCTACCTTGCAAGTTTGCAAGGTCTGCAGGGAGAAGGGACACCGTGCAGACGTTTGCCCGCAACCTGACAAACCCATCTGTAGACTCTGTGGCGCACGCAACCCCACCACCGGACATCCTTGCCAACTGATTTGTGCCTCTTGCGGGGAAGCTCATCTTACCGGGGATCCTGCGTGCTTTAAGAGGCTTAAGCCAGTGCAACTGCGCAACCGAACCAGCGAAAGAAGTGAGAAGCAACTACCTTCGCAAGCTTCCGAAGTTCCGCCGCGATGGTTTTCCTCTGAAGAAGAAGAAGAAGAAGCTCTCAAACTCGGAGGCTTTAAATTTCCGCTTGTATAAGTATTATTATAACAAAAAAAAATTTTGATATTATTTTCATTATTATTGTGCTTCTTCTTCTTATTATTTTTATTCTAATTCCTATTCGGAACAATGATTAAAGTGTCTGATCTGTATGTTTAAAAAACTATTATTGCACTCTTTCATTGATGCGTACGTGTTTTTTTTTGTATATGCATTGCTATTATTTATTTATTTATTTATTCTTTTTATTGGCATCAGCATTCAATACTCAAAATATTATTTTAAAAACTTTTTTTTGTAAGACAACTTCTTGGCCAATCCCCCTGAGTGGGTATGAGCCATGCAGTAGAGGACACTACTACTACTACTACTACTACTCGGAGGACAGCCCGCTCGGACTCCATCTAAATCTCGCTCTCGCTCAAAACAACGACCCCAGGCAACCAAGACGACGAACCAGGAAGCCCAGCAACCTAGCCAGGCAACTCCACTCAAGAAGCCAACAAGCAGCAACAGCAGGGGATGAAGACTCCAGATCTAGAGGTAAGGTGGGCAGACGTCGCGTCTTCCACGGCCGCTCCACTTACACACAGCCAGGCGTATCAGCAGGTTGTAACCGAAAACAAACAACTCAGAGCGCAACTTAACAGCTACGCCCAGAAAATAGACCTGTTAGAGAAGAAAATAGAACTGCTTTTAGAACACAGGCAGGCGGACAACACACAGCCACAAATCAACGCAATCTGCACAAGCACAAGTGCGACAACTGACACCTACTCTGCGGTCTAGCGAGAGCAAAGAGCCGGCAGCTACTCCCCATCTCTCTTATGAACAAGCTGCACAGCCAACTATCACGCACCAGCAGATGCAGGGACTTCAACAGGCACTGCTAGAACAATTACAAGTAAGTTTACAACAGCAAACAAGCCAACAATTTCAGCTTCTTTATCAAGAATTTCAAGAGCTTAAACGCCATGTAGATGAAACCCTTCAGAGCGCCCTAAAGAGGAGACGGAAGCCCAGTACCGACTCCAGGTGCCCAGGAGCGAAGGTAGTTGTAACATCAGATACAGAAGGACCTGCCTGCAGCAGCAATTTCCCTAATCATGGCTAAGAACTTTCGGTCGCAGGAGAATCTCACGTTGTGGTCTTGGAACTGCCGTTCTCTTAAAAACAAACACGCCTCTCTAACACAATACGTCCGTGCAGCATTGATTCAACCTGATGTAATCTGTTTACAGGAAGCTGGCAAGGGCTCGAAACCGCTCACAGGCTATCGCCTACTATCAGACAGCGCAGATCCCAGAGTGGCATTGCTGGTGAAGAAGGACTTGGCAGTTACATACGATAGCCACTCCACCCCAGAAATTACCTCACAAACGCTCACTATATGGCCAGCAAAGAAGGGGCGTCCCAAAGTAGTAATCTGCAATGTATACAGCCCACCTCAGGCGCGTTCGGCGGACTTTGACAGACTGCTGCACTTAATACCAACATAACCGGCAATGATCGCTTATTTTTTCTGGGTGACTTCAACGCGTGGAGCACTACCTGGGGCTATAGAGTAGATCGTCCGAAAGGAACAAAGCTGTTGGAAGTAACCCAACACTACAATCTAGAGCTACTTACGCCTCCGGGTGTACCAACCAGACTAGGAAATAGCGTGACAGGAGACACCACCCCAGACCTTGCCTTTACAAACAACATGCGGCAGGTGCAATGGAATAACCTCGGGGAAACCCTCGGAAGTGACCATTATATAACACAGATACAATGCAACGCCACCCGCTTTAGACGGCCGCTGGGGAAAACGAAGTTAACAGACGGAAGAATACCGTGATGCACATGAGAACAGACTCCACAAACCAGCCACCGCGCAAGAGTGGGGAGAATACATCACTGAAATCCATGCTAAATTTACAAAGACGTACCAAGCCACAGTGGACAGACCGGCAATAGACAACCACCTAGCACACCTGTGGGAGGCCCGACGGGGCCTTGTGAAAAGATGGAAACGCCAAAGGCTTAACCGTAAATTGAAGCAGCGAATCGCCCAGCTAACTGATGAAGCCAACACCTACGCTGCACGAGCTCACACAAAACAATTGGCGAACTTTCTGCGACTCATTAAAAGGCACCTTAGGAACCAAAAAAACTTGGGCCATCTTGCGTGCCATGATAGATCCTGCTAGCAAGAGAACTGAAACGACAAATACATTAACAAAACTAGCCGCTGAATATAACGGGAGCGCCGACCAACTTCTCGAGGAGCTTGCAAAAATCTATATTGGCAGTGCCAGGTCCTCGACGTCGGGAAATGCAACTGGGCGACAATACATGGGGTCACCCAATCCAAACTTAGACGCTCCAATCACGGTGGAGGAGCTTTATTCAGCCGCTCAAAGCTTCCAAAGAAACAGTGCCCCGGGACCTGATGGTGTCACCAACGCTATGATCAGGAATCTAGACAGAGGAACATTACAAGATCTCACTGACTACTTTAACAGCCAAATTTGGACATCACAAGGAGACCTACCCGCCCCGTCGAAAAAGGCCAATATAGTCCTCATACCCAAACCAGGTAAACCCAAAACACTGAATAACCTTCGTCCTATTTCTTTGACTTCGTGTCTGGGGAAGCTGTTTGAAAAAGTCATACTGCAGCGACTTGAATTACATGTTGAAAAACAGCAGCTCATGCCCAATATGATGTTCGGCTTCCACAGAGGTGTCTCGGCACAGGACATTTTTCTCATACTCAAGGAGGAAGTATTGAATCCACCCTCGGGCAGTCTGGATAAAATAATCTTGGCATTGGATGTGCACAGAGCATTTGACACTATCTCTCACGAAACGATACTGCAAGGATTGGAAGATATTGGATGTGGCCAACGCATTTACAACTATGTTGAAACTTTTTTGCGCAACCGCACTGCAACTCTCGCCATGGGTCCTATAAAATCCAACCCCTTAAGTATGCCCAATCAAGGCACACCGCAAGGTTCTGTATTGTCTCCCTTTCTTTTCAATGTCGGGCTACGCAGATTGGCCATAACGCTGACTCATGAAACCCGCCTTGGCTTTGCAATGTATGCAGACGCTATCACCCTTTGGACCACACGGGGTTCCTACGGTGAACGCCAGGATACTCTGCAAACTGCCCTGAGTATAGTGGAAGACTACCTAAAAAAAGCCGGGATGAGGTGCGCACCGGCAAAGTCAGAATACATTCATATACGACCATATAGGTCCCGGTCTCGACGAGCACCTGAGCTAACATTTTA